>NW_023459334.1:0-13284 GCF_013731165.1 Rhagoletis pomonella | reverse complement strand
ACTTACGTACCGAATTTTAAGCAAATCGGACCATAAATGCGATTTTTGGAATAGATCGGTCCCTGGTATACTTCTCGGAAAAAATGGACCATATATCCTAATATATGCTAAAAAACTACTTACGTACCGAATTTTAAGCAAATCGGAACGTAAATACGATTTTTTCGAATAAATCAGTCCCTGGTCCACTTCTCGGAAAAAATGGGCCATATATCCTAATATATGCTAAAAAACTACTTACGTACCGAATTTTAAGCAAATCGGACCATAAATGCGATTTTTTGGAACAGATCGGTCCCTGGTATACTTCTCGGAAAAAATTGATCACATATGCTAATACATGCTAAAAGGCTACCTGCGCACCGAATTTTAAGCAAATCGGACCGTAAATTCGATTTTTTCGAATAGATCGGTCCCTGGACCACTTCCCGGAAAAAATGGGTCATATATGCTAATATATGCTAGAAAGCTACTTACGTACTAAATTTTAAGCAAATCGGACTATAATAAGATTTTTTCGAATAGACCGGTCCCTGGTCCACTTACCCGAAAAAAAGTAAAATTTTTTTAGCCTAAAACATGGTGGTTACCGAAAGCTATTTGTATACAAAATTTTATGAAAATCGGACCAGCCGTTCGCGAGATTACCTGTTACAAAAAAAAGGGACTTCTCTTTATATAATTAGTATAGATATATAAGAAAATACTTCAATAATAGATTTATAAATTTTTTTACTTACATATCCAACTCCAAAGATTGGATTTTTTTATAAAGATCATTCACTTCATATTTTTCAGCTTTTTCTTGGCCCATAACCTCTATGTATATATTGTTATTGCGCGGCAAGGATGGACTACTGATATTTTCTACATTGGTGCAGAGCGGTGAAAATACCGTTGGAATAACCCCTGGCTTCAAATTATATCCACCTCTTTTGCAAAACACTGTTTTTCAATGCATTATGTTAAAATCGCAACCTAAAATACGTTTATATGTATTACCCATTTCAAATTGCATATTTCTTTCAAAGTCACTGTCTTGAAAATGAGCGGAACACACTCGCGCATTTTTAAATGAAAAGTTTTCATCACGTTGGCAAAATTTCACCCACTCTCGAAATTGCAATTCATCTTTAGGCATGCGATAAAACCCAAAATTCCCTTTTTGCAATTTAAAACAGCGCACTTAATTTTTTATTGATTTCAATAAACTCATAGACGCACAAATAAGAACGAACTTCAACGCAAATTGTGAAACGGTAAATATTAGGGTTACACATATATAAAATAAAAAGTGATGTATTTTTATAAGTCGGCCGCTGTGGTGTAGTGGTAAGCAGTGCGCGCTTCCACTCCACAATGCCTGGGTTCAAACCCTCGTCAAAGCAACATCGCAAAAATATAGAAAAAAGGTTTTTTTCTTAACAGCGGTCGTCCCTCGGCAGGCAATGGCAAACCTCCGAGTGTATTTCTGCCATGAAAAACAGCTTCTCATAAAAATACAATCGCCGTTCGGAGTCGGCGTAAAACTGTAGGTCCCTCCGCTTTGTGTGACAACATCAAGGCGCACGCCACAAATCGGAGGAGAAGCTCGGCCAAACACTAACATATGTGTAAGCGCCAATCTATTATTATTATTAGTTTTTAGGAATATGGCAACTCCAGGAATTGAGCCATCTACGTCATCAAGATGGCGGACATGGCTGATGTCGTAACCTTGTATTCTATGAACCTTGGTGTTGACCATGGCGAGGAGATACTTGAGAACTGCATAAAAAATTCGTACCCATGGACGTACGCAGGTAGGGTCCAAAGTTGCATTGTAAGTTTCTTTCTATGAAATCATAATCAATTTCCAATTCAAAAAATATATGCAATAAATTAAAACTTTGGGTGTCTACACATCAATTTTGGTAGTTTGGGTAAAGGTTTTTATCTTTACTTTAAGAGAAGTTCACATAAGCGCAAATTTTTCGCGCAGAATTCCGATGTACAATTCACTTGATTTGCCAGTTTTTATAATTATATTATAAGCTTTTATTTAACTTGGTCATTCCGCGGAAATCGCGGAAATTTGCAATCGATTTTAAACTAACTTCCGACAAGTTAGAGACTTGAAAGTTTCAGCATAGTTCCAATCACGATGACAATGCAATTTAAAATATAAATGAATTCCCCATATGGTCCAGGGGTCTTGATTCAAACGCGGTCAAAAAATAGTAAGATTTATGGCTAACAGAGCGTAATTTGCCAAAGAACGTAAAACCACTATAAACTTGTTAAAGCTGCCGGCGGTAGTGTAGCAAAGCTATTTGTGGCAAATTCTAGATATCAACCTAGTCTAGATATGAACCTCGTTGTAGGCATCATATCAAGAAGACTCCAGATGTCGCCCCGCCAGAAGAAGTTAAATATTGCGCCTAAATATATGCACCATTTACATACGCTACAGCGGAAATGGAAGACACGCCATTTCTTTAAATGAATTTAACTGCTGCTATGTATATGTGCATATGTATGTTTATACAAAACGTAAGCAAACAACATTTTGCTTGCGGCACCCTGAAATTGTGCATATGGAAACTGTGCATACGAAATAATGCATATGAAAAAAAACCGAAATAATGCATACGAAAAAAACCGAAAAAATGGATATATGCACAGTTTCGGTTGAAAACCGAAATAATGCATATGAAAAAAACCGAAATAATGCATATATGCACAGTTTCGGTTGAAAACCGCAATAATGCATATTCGAAAAACCGAAATTAAGCATGTGCACTCTTTCGTTTGAAAACCGAAATAATGCATATGAAAAAACCGAAATAGTGCATATATGCACAGTTTCGGTTGAAAACCGAAATAATGCATACATGCACACTTTCGTTTGAAAACCGAAATAATGTATATGACAAAAATCGAAGTAATGCATACACGCACAGTTTCGACTCAAAACCGAAGTAATGTATATAACAAAAACCGAAAGAGTGCATACATGAAAACGAACTTCTTTGTGAGTAGGCGGCCTTCGGCCGCGCTTAGGGATTATAACCCTTACGAAGTAGAACTCTCCTTTCTGTGTTGCCGGAAAAGGGGCCGGAAGTATTTTTGCGTAGAACTTCTTTCTGCGTAGGCGGCCTTCGGCCGCGCTTAGGAATTATAACCCTTACTAAGTAGAATTCTCCTTTCTGTGTTGCCGGAAAAGGGGACCGGAAGTATTTTTGCGCAGAACTTCTTTCTGCGTAGGCGGCCTTCGGCCGCGCTTAGGGATTATAACCTTTACTAAGTAGAATTCTCCTTTCTGTGTTGCCGGAAAAGAAGGTCGGAAGTATTTTTGCGCAGAACTTCTCTCTGCGTAGGCGGCCTTCGGCCGCGCTTAGGGATTATAACCCTTACTAAGTAGAATTCTCCTTTCTGTGTTGCCGGAAAAGGGCGGAAGTGTTTTTGCGAAGAGTTTCTCTCTGCGTAGGCGGCTTTCAGCCGCGCTTAGGGATTAAAACCCTTACTAAGTAGAGTAAATAATTCATATTAGAAAAAACGAAATTATCCATATGCACACTTTCGTTAGAAAACCGAAATAATGCATATAACAAAAACCGAAATAATCCATGCATGCACAATTTCGGTAACCGAAATAATGCATATGTGAAAGACGAAGGTATGCATACATGCACAGTTTCGGTTGAAACCCGAAATAATGCATATAACAAAAACCGAAATAATGCATGCATGCACAGTTTCGGTTGAAAACCGAAATAACGCATATGAAAAACCCGAAGTAATGCATACATGCCCAGTTTCGGTTGAAAGCCGAAATAATGCATATGAGAAAATACCGAAATTATGCATATGCACACTTTCGTTTTAAAAGCGAAATAATGCATGTGAAAAAAGACGAAGTAATGCATACATGCACAGTTTCGGTTGAAAACCGAAATAATGCATTTGGCAAAAACCGAAATAAAGCATACATGCCCAGTTTCGGTTGAAACCGAAATAATGTCTAAATGCACAGTTTCCATATGCGCAATTTCGGTGCCCCTTTGCTTGCATAGTCTCCTGTTCTCTTTCATTGCAAGTTGAATTATTTTAATATCTATTGCAAAATTTTGTACATAAGATAAAATAACACTTTTTAATATACAACGCTTGTATAAATGGACTAAAAATTAGAAAATAAAATAATGTAAAAAAAATATTTTTTAAAAACAAGCCTTTAGTTTACATGTACAATCAAAGGAATAAAATAAAGTAGTGTAACAAAAGATTTGTTAGCAAGAAAATGTTGTCAAAACTGCACTTAAATGAATAAAATAAAATAAAATAAGTTAAGGTCTCGTTAAAGTTACTAAAAGCCATTTAGTGAAAGGAGTTACTCAAACTCTAATGAAAATTACTAACAATTTGTACTAATTTACTTCGTTTTTAAAAAAGCTTGTCAGCGAATTCAGCGTACATGCATAATTGGTTAGGTATGTATATGTATGTATGCAGATATTTAAATGCCGGTTTGCCATTCGCGCGACAAGCTTTTTTAAAAACGAAGTAAATTAGTACAAAATGTTAGTAATTTTCATTAGAGTTTGAATAACTCCTTTCACTATATGACTTTTAGTAACTTTAACGAGATCTTAACTTATTTTATTTTATTTTATTCATTTTAGTGCAGTTTTGACAAAATTTACTTCCTAAAAAATCTTTTGTTACATTACTTTATTTTATTCCTTTGATTGTACATTAAAGTGGTCCAAAAATGTATGTAAAAAAATAAGGTCGCATTTTTAATGCCGCCAGCCCCTAGGATCGTGTGTGCTCAACGCGCTCAAAGTTTTCAATGTTTTTATATGGGGAATAAACTACTTTTCGTAGAAATAGTGTAGAATTCTTGAAAATCAATATTTTTCGATCGGAAAACTTTGCTTATCTTAAGGAGATTGCCAGTAATAATACCCAATTGTTCCTTTAACAATTTTTTTATGGTAACTATGTTTTATAGGTCCTAGAAAATGCAATGGGAGGACCAATAAAAAATCTTTAATCATAAAAAATGTTTGAATAAACAATTGAATATTAATATTTGAAGTCTCCTGAAGAGAACCACAGTTTTACGATTGAAAAATATTGATTTTCAAGAGTTTTATACCATTTTTACGAAAATTTGTTTTTTCCCCATATAAAATACATGGGAAACTTTATTTTCGGTTCAGAACAATCCTAGGGGGTGGCGGCATTAAAATTCCGACTTTATTATTTTGGACCACTCTATTGTACATGTTAAATAAAAGCTTGTTTTTAAAAAATATTTTTTTTACATTATTTTATTTCTTACATTTTTGTTCTCGTTTTGTCCATATCATATAAATTGTACATTTCTTTTATTGGCAGAATTGTCGGCGACATTTTTCCTGTTTCATATACATACGTTTGTAGGCAACTGAAAATTTTTGGAAAACGACAGTGATATTATGGAATACTAGCTGTACCCTGCCACGCTTTGCTGTGGCATATTCCTGTTATATGGATGATAAATTATTAACGAAACAAAGCATATGTGTTTGGTTACGTAAAAAGTACTTGTGTGCACACAATATTTGTTGTTTTTCCATTCTTTGCATAGATATCAAGGATATCTGGTTTGCCGACACAGGTGTATCGGTCGGAATCATGGGAATTCTTCTAATTAATTAATTTTCTTAATAAAGAAACATTCTTTCGATCAGTTCTCCTTTCGATGTTTCTATGTTACAAAAATTATCAGGCCATGAAATTCGTCTTAATCTGTCATTGACTGGCAGCTTTTCGTTCCCAATGTCCAGTAATTGTAGCGAGAACACTTCGGCTGCAGTGTATGTATGTTCGTCTTGTCGCAATGTTGACTATTTCAGGCAAGTATTTATCTCGTCCGCTAGTGTTAATCGAGAAACTAAAGACAATGTTTGCGTCAAGGCGAGTTTATACAAGGTGGTGTTGATGGCGAATTCAGATTTTCGCCGCGGTACTTATTGATGTAAAAATGATGTGTTTGTTGTAAACAAGGCGAATTCATTTTACAACAAACACATCATTTTACATTAATAAGTACCGCGGTGAAAATCTAAATTCGCCATCAACACCACCTTGTATAAATTCGCCTTGGTTTGCGTAAAATCTCCTGCGAGGGATATCAATGCATTTCCGAATGGTTGAACGTTTCCACGCAAATCTCGCAACAATCGATCAAGAACCTGAAGCGATTTTTTATGTGCCATGGTGCACTCATCCCAAACAACGAGTTTAAATTTTTGTAATACTTTTTCCATACCGGATGCTCTGGAAATATTACACGTGGGAGTTTCGATGACTTATATATTCAATGGCAGCTCAAGATCTGAATTGGCAATGCTTCACCTGGTAACAATGTCGTAGCAATTCCAGACGAAGCGATAGCTAAGGTAATGTAATTTTTTGATCAAACCGTTGACAGAATCCATCTGATTAGGAATATTTCCCAGTTTCTCCTGGCGCATCCAAGAAGATGGTCACCCAACTCCGTCATTTATCATTTGCATATTCTCCTTCTACTTTGGCTTTGTAACCGCCTAAGCCATTTTGGCCGAGCTCGACAAAGAACGCCAATCATTTCTCTCTGTGCCAACTTGGTCTCGATATTGCAGGGGGGGCTCCCTATTCCTCTGCTACCACCAGCGGATTGCGAGTTAAATTCTTTCACACCTGGAACTTCGGTTCCTATTGGAACGTCATATCTAAGCCAGCGGAACCGCTATATTTTCATTCGCTGCACTATGTTCATTTCGTTGTAAATCTCATACAACTCATCGTTCCATCGTCTACGGTAATCCCCGTCGCCTACGCGTAGAAGCCTGTAAATCTCCGTAAGATCTTTCTCTCGAATACTCCGAGAGCCGCCTCATCGAATGTTATCATTGTCTAAGCTTCTGCGCCATATAACAGCTCGGGCATGATGAGTGACTTATAGAGCGCGGTTTTTGTTCGTCGAGAAAGGACTTTACTCCCGAATTGTTGGCAAGAGTGATTCTGCGTGGGTTTTCCAAGGCGGTCCACCTTAATGCTTAATAATATACATATGTACCCACACATGTACACATGTATTTATTGGAAACTGTCATACATTTTTCCCGCCAAATTAACAATCTTTTAACTTCCCTTCCATACAGTTTTACTGCTTTGAGGTTGAACTCAATTCTATTGAAAATAGCGCGGGTACTTCCCGTATTCAACCAGGAACGACCGTCAGCCACCATCCAAAAAGGTGACAACTGTCCTCGAAAATATTTCCAACAGTTATCCATCTCAAACCTCTTTAATTTAATACCTATATTTTTATAAGTCATTTATTTTACCAAGTATGCAAATTGAGTTAAATTTTCAAACAGGTGGCAACCCTCCTCAAATATATTTTCGGCCGTAAACCTTAATAATGATCTAAAGCTTGTTACCGACATTGCAATATTTCATTTATTTTATCAATTTAACTGAGTTAAAATTTTCAAATAGGTGGCAGACCTCCTCAAAAATATTTCCAACAGCCATATTACCACATTGCAATATTTCATTTATTTTATCAATTTAGCCGAGTTAAAATTTTCAAATAGGTGGCAACCCTCCTTGAAAATATTTCCAAAAGTAATCTTTCTGTAACCTATTTTATTTGATACCCACAAGGCAATATTTCATTTATTTTATCACTTTAACTGAGTTAAAATTTTCAAATAGGTGGCAGACCTCAAAAATAATTTCCACGGTTAGCTTTCTGAAACCTATTTAATTTTTTCCCCACATTGCAATATTGCATTTATTTATCAACTTAACTGAGTTAAAATTTTTAAATAGGTGGAAGCCCTCTCAAAAATATCTGCAGCAGACATATTTCTTAAACCCCTTTAAATTGACATCTATATAATAAGTTATTTATTTTATCAATTAAATTGAGTTAAATTTTAAAACAGATAACAACCATCCTCAAACATATTTTCCGTTGTAAGCCTTCTTAAAAATCTAAAGTTTGATACCCATATTGAAATACTTCACTTATTTTATCAATTTAACTGAACCAAAATTTTCAAATAGGTGTCAACCCTCCTCAAAAATATTTCCAACAGTCATATTTCCTAGACCTCTTTAATTTGATACCTATATTGTAATAGGTCATTCCTTGTACCTTTAAGTTGAGTTGAATTTTCAAACGGGTGGCAACCCTCCTCAAAAGTATTCCAGCAGATATCTCTCTTAACCCTATTTAATTTTATACCCACATTGCAATATTTCATTTACTTTATCTATTTAAGTGTCGTTACTCTTACACCAGGGGCAACACTTTTAGGGGGGGCACACTCACCACTTTTCCGATAAAAATTAACTCCTTTTGTTTAAGATATTTACAATTTAAATTTATTAACGCTGAGAAGGCGGAGGTACAGCGGGAACACGTCTTGTCGGCTCGGTAATCGCAAAATTGTGTTTTGTTTTATGTTATTGTGTAGTTCATGTGTGTGTGTGTGTGTAAGTACAATTCATATGTATATGTGTGTGTGTAGGTGTATTATGTGTACGTGGGGGGAACGGGCCGTGGTGAGTGGGCGCTTAGGCAGGGTTGCTGCTGCTCCACGGAGCCATTCACCATAGACAATAGGGGGGAACAGCTAAACTCATTTAGCCAAAGTGAGTTAAAATTTTCAAATAGGTGGCAACCCTCTTCAAAAGTATTTCCAGCAGTTATCTTTCTTAAACCTCTTTAATCTGATACCCGTATTGTAATATTTCATTTATTTTATCAATATAACTGGTTTTAAAAATTTTAAAACAGGTGGCAACTCTCCAAATGGTTCCTGGTATTATACCGAACAATACAAAAAAAATATATTCAAACCAGTTCAGCGGTTCTCGAGTTTTGATGACCGTGACAAACGAACACAACACATATACATATATATAGATACAGATTTTTAAATCAAATGCCTTTAGTTTGGTACCGATATTGTAACATTTCATTTGTTTAATCAAGTTAACTGAGTTAAAATTTTGAAATAGGTGGCAACCACCCTCAGGAGTATTTCCAAAAGCCTTCTTTCTTAAACCTCTTTAATTTGGTACCTTTATCAATTAAATTGAGTTAAATTTTCAAACAGGAGGCAACCCTCCACAAACATATTTTCGGATATAAGCCTTCTTAAAAATCTAAAGTTTGATACCCAAATTACCGTATTTCATTTATTTTATCAAAATAACTGAGGTTAAATTTTCGAAGATGTGGCAATTTTGCTCAAAAATATTTCCAGCAGTTATCTTTCTTAAACCTCTTAAATTTAATATCTATATTGTAATATATCATCTAGTTTATCAATTAAATTGCGCTAAATTTTTTAACAGGTGGCAACCCTCCTTTAAAATATTTTCGACTGTAAGCCTTCTTAAAACTCTTTAATTCGAAACCCACATAGCAATATTTCACTTACTTTATCAACTTAACTGAGTTAAAATTTTTAAATAGATGGCAACCTTCCTCAAAAATATTTCCAACCGTAATCTTTCTTCAACCTCTTTAATTTGATAACCATATTATAATATTTCATTTATTTTATCGATGTATTTTAGTTAAATTTTCAAACAGGTGGCAACCGTCTTCACAACATTTTTATATATATTGATTGTCGACAATTGTCACTCTGACAAAAGTTGTCACGATAATGGCGACGAAACCAGATAGCTCCATCGGAAAGCTTTCACAGGAGAGTTTTGTAATTTTATTTATATGGTAATTGCGCGCATTTCATTACTTTTCAATGATTTGAATAGTTCTTAAAACTAAAATAATGCAAATGCAATATTACATATCATTTACTTATAAATTTCATATGACTGGCGACAATTTTGTCAACGGCAATTTTAAACTCCGACAATGACAATTTGTCACTTTTTCAATGGAATTTCTCATGGAATTTAAGAGGTGGTGACAATTGTTTTTATGATACAAAACACCCACCAAACTGTGGAATTGTCACAGACAACATGGAAATTGCTTGTCGTTACAAAATTATCACTGTCGCTTTATGAAATAGGCCCCTGGAGACTATCATCTGCTGGCCAAAAGTCGAGAAGTAACCAACTTGATTTGAAACTTAGTGTTTGGGGGTTTTTGAGGTAGCTGACTTCGAATATAATACCAGATTTTCGAAATTCACTGCTTCACTTTTTTCCCTTTCACCAAAAACTTATACATAAGCAGGGTTTTCAAGATCGCTGATTTCGAATCTGATGTAAGATTTTTGGAATTTAAAAATGGCGGGTCCGATATGGCGTTATCGGAAAGAAATTTAAGTTTAAAATAAATAATATAAAAAAAAACTTTTTAATATACAACGCTTTTATAAATGGACTAAAAAGTAGAAAATAATATTTCCCAGTCCCATAGAATTTGTTTTGATAACTTTTGATTTTGAAATTTTAGCAAAAGTCATTATAAACAATCTATGAAATTGAAAATGAAAAACGTGGAGCGCATGCAATACAAAGCATTCGATTTAATTGACAATAGTCAAACTACATAACGTAGACCTAAAATTTCTACAGCGAAAGTAGAACTTTGAAATCGATTTTAAGCGGTCGTTATTCATATACCCACATACATACATACATATATTACTTTTCATATCAATTCAAGTGTATTACATGCGCCCCACGCTTTTCATTTTCAATTTCATAGATTGTTTATAATGACTTTTGCTAAAATTTCAAAATCAAAAGTTATCAAAAAAAATTCTATGGGACTGAGAAATATTATTTTCTACTTTTTAGTCCATTTATAAAAGCGTTGTATATTAAAAAGTTTTGTTTATATTATTTATTTTCTACTTTTTAGTCCTGTCTGAATTTTGCAATAGATATTAAAATAATTCAACGATATTAATAGAAAGGTGCACACACATGCATTTACATATGTATGTACATACAAACGAGCACCAATTAATTTTATTTAAAGAAATGGCGTGTCGTCTATTTCCGCTGTAGCAAACGTAGTACGTAGGGCGACATCTAGATGTCATCTACCTCGCCCTATTCACTACAGATGTCGCCCTATGCACTATGCTTTTTATAGGAACTTTTCAAAGCAAAGCTTTATGGTGTCGGACACACAACATTGAAAGTTTCTGGATCCACAACATAAAAAGTTTCTGGACGCACAACATTGCAAGTTGATAAAAGCGGTGTAAAATTGGTTTAGTTTTTTCTATATATTTGTTCTAATTACAGCTGCTTCAAATAAAAACTTTTTCCTTTAAATGTAAGCTTATATTTGTATTTATTTGAAAGAACACTAGCACAACAACTATATAACTAATAATTAGGCTAGATATAAAATTGAAAAGGTAATGTAGCGTACAAGTTAAGCTAAAAATGCAATAATGCATTTTTTACCTATGTACTTGCACATCATTCTTGCTATTTTCTGTATGTAGTTGTTATATTCTTCGGATGTCAAAAAACGAAAAGCATGGCAAAATACACGTGGAAGTTTCCTAATAAAAAAATACCATTATTCCAAAAATGCAAAAAAGTGCAACATGATTCTCGGCCACAAACTCTAGGTAGAACAGTTTTATTGCCCACAAAGCTGGAAGACCGCCAAGTGAAACCAATTTTGTATAGCTCTCCTTAAACTGGAATACTAATACCCAAATTAGAGTCCATTTTGAAAATTTGTTTTATTTTATTTAGCAAGCTATATATTAGATTTATTTTTTGTTTATCACGCAAATATTACCTTCGTTATTCATTTCCATTCGATTTTTTAAGTATCTTTCTGATTTGAAGACTTGTACCATTTCGAACTTCAAGAGTACTAACTACGAAAGAAATAAATATGTAATTTTTTAGTAGAAATGTCAAATTTAATAGCTAATAGCTCAACGGGAAAACTCTTTAATAAAATAATGAGTGTGAGAGTTTTTACTCTGGAGAATTAGTTTATTGAAGGGGCAACATGACTTTTGGCGAGCAAACAGTAGCTGCCACACCGTAGTGCAATAGAGCGAACTTGTTTTGAAAACACAACAACACAACAAGGTTGATCTCAACATAAAATCATAAAAGTAAAAATTTTAATGTTTAATATTATTAATGTAGGCAGTGGAATATGAATTCAAGTACGTCTTTATTCAATCAAGTATATTACAGGAGTGAGATAAGTAGAAAAATACGAGAGCGTATTAAGTAGCTTAAAAATATTTACTTTGCCGAATGTGTTACGAACAAATTACTTAGATAGTATAAGAGTAAATAAAATATGTTTGGAGTTGCCAGATAGACATAAATACATTTCAACACTCCTCAATGAAAAACATATTTTAAAAAATCTTATACAAATAAAATAATTTACAATTTTTGTTAGTATAACCCCATTTCTCGTAAATTTACAATGTTTCACTTTCGGCAAATTTTTGGTTAAAATATCAGAAAACATTTCATTTGTACAAACGTATTTCAATTTGATTTCATTACTTTTAATTAAGTTTCGGACAAAATGGTACTTAATGTCTATATGTTGGCTCCTAGCGTGATATATTGGGTTCTTCGCCAACTGCTGTGCACTCTGGTTATCGTTATTCATAATCATCGGACTAGTATTACCAAACCCCATTTCGTATAACAATTGTTTTATATAAACGGCTTCTTTTGCTGCTATTGAGAGTGCAACATATTCCGCTTCAGTGCTGCTCAGCGCCACAATGGTTTGCTTCTTCGACCAGTGTTTGCAAATTTGGTACAATTGTACTTTTTTGGTACAATTTCATTCCCAATATACTTTCCTACTACGCAGTACTTTTTAGTACAATCTTGTAACGAGTAACCAAAATATACACCCTGATGAATACTCAAAATATACACCTCTGAAAATCATAGCGGTAATTTTTTGTATTCTCTTTTTGCTTTTGCCCTTTGGTATTTGGCCTTATGGACGCTATCCTTAGAAGCGCGTGATGTTTGAATGAAATTTCTACAGCGTTATACAATTTTAAGAACATGCAAGGTTTTTGGAAAAGTAAGTAAATAGTATTCTACCAGTTTAGTTATACATTACAATAAACATAATTTCTACAGCATACCGAGTCCGCAGAAGCGAACAAAAGGTGCAGAAGTATCAGATTTAGAAGAAGTCGACGTTTTACGTATTAACTTTTGACCTAAAGGTTGGTATGCAGTTCTAATGAAAACGCTCAAAAAAAAAAAAATCATAAATTTCGTGGATGCAAAAAAGTAGTAAGCACG
>NW_023459333.1:61993-63389 GCF_013731165.1 Rhagoletis pomonella | reverse complement strand
CGCCTGCACTTGCGTCTCGTCTAGTGTGGCGGTGGCTACGATTCGCCTTTCGTCTTGGCGTAAGAACGCCCTTAATGCGTGCGAGTTATCGTCATTTGGGTCTCCGCTCCTCGCTCTTGGCGGGACCCGTGCTCGTTTCCCTGCATCCTTCTGCAGCAGTCTCTTGTCTACACACCGCGACGGCCACACTCCCAACAGAAGTCAATTCTGGGGTTACGGCATCCATACGCTACGTGGCCGCCCTCTCCGCATCGCCTACATGCGGTTCTTGGATCTATCGGGCCTGCATCATTCCGCGCTGTACCACGGTCATCCCGTCTATGCTGGCATGACCCCGCACTACTGGGGTCCATCGGTGTCGGCCTAAGGACGTGATACCGCTCCTCTTGTCGCCTCTGTGGAATGGGCGCACGCCTAAAAGTGTCGGGGTGAGTTTCGTGGCGTCGAGGTGGCGTTGGTCGCTGAATGGGTTGCTGCGTATTTCTGTCGGAAATAATATTTTCAAAATCTTCGGCAAGATTTACCAGCTCCTCCAGCGTTGCAAAGTCACGCCGCTTGATGTAGAGTTGGTACTCGCTGCGACTGTTTCGGTACACGCGGTCGAGTTTTTGCTCTTCACTGCCTTCAGCATATCTCATCAGATTCTGCAGCTCGAGTACGTAGTCCTTAAAGGGTTCTTGTACCCGCTGGAATCGCTGGCGGATCTCGTCGTCCAACCTCTCAAAGTACCGCGATGACAGGAAGAACTTTATAAAGTCCCGTCTAAATTGATCCCATGTTGGCCATCGTTTGTTGTTGTTGCGGAACCAGCTTAGTGCTCGATCCCGCAGCAATTCAGACATTGCTTTCGGCAATACGTCGAGGCTGATTTCATAGCCTTCGGCTAGCTCCTCAACGCGTTCTAGGAACCCTAGGGGGTCTTTAACGCCGTCAAACTTTAGGCCCCACTTTCTCACTCGGTCCATAGCCGTGGCGTAAGCCGGTTCGGAATGGGTTGTGAGAGTGGGGTATGCTGGTGGTGACACGTGGCTGCTAGGTTGGGCTGCCATATCCTCGTTTCTGCCGAGTATCGGTACGTCCGTGAAAGGGATTGGTGACGCCCGATCGTGCTTTGCGGAAAGTTCCGTCAGACGCCTCGTGTATTTTGGGTCGTCTTTAACCTCTGACAGGAACTGTGATAGCCTCTTCCGCAGCTCTTCGACTGTCCCGGAGTCCCCTAGCCCGAACTCCGCAGTGTATTCGAGGAGTTCCTCCTTACGTAGGTAATATACCCACGATAACTTCACTCTGGCACTTTCACTTTCTGCTCTCTCTCTGGAGTCCCTTTTTTTCGCACTTTCACTTTCTGCTCTCTCTTTGGAGTCTTTTCTCACCGTTTTAACACATTTTACTTTCA
>NW_023459333.1:57847-61893 GCF_013731165.1 Rhagoletis pomonella | reverse complement strand
AATAACTTCTTGCACTTTTTAACTGCAATGCACTTAGGCAAACAAAAGTACGAATGTTAATATCACGGCAAAATTTAAAAAGTGACATTCTGGATAAAATTTGTCAGGCAAAAATAGAATAAAACAATAAAAGTTATGGTAGCCATTCACAAAGAATACGCATTTTTTCATTGTTTTGTTCTTCGTTTTGTTTATGGAATAACCTGAGCGGGGACAAATATTTTTATATACTACCATTTTTATATAATACCGTTCCCAAAATAAAACAAAACGGCTTACAATAATAAAAAACAGCTTTGTTGGTGGTTCATTATTTGGATCGATTATATAATGGGGAACAAAAAAATAGCACTTTGTTTGGAAATTACCCTTATAGAAACTAGTTTTTGAAATACAGTATATTTTGCTTAGCTGCCCATCCTTCTTTGCACGAAAAACTTGTGCACTTAACCGAAAAAAGCACTTAAGCGAATTTACTTTACTACTTCAATGAGGAAGGTATCCGAACCCCTATGAAACCAAATAATGGAGGAGCACTTACCACGTAGAAATTACTGCGAGCGAAATTTTTACCGAATGGTATCTAATTATCTATATAACTACATTAATTGATAGCCATTTTCGTTGTTCTGCGAGATGAGCAAAATAAATAAAAGCTTGTAAAATTAGGTAATTGTAGGGCCAGTGCAGGTAAACCTAATACTTTCTTTGATAGTTAATAATAGTTGCACAATTTTTAAGGCAGGTATCGCCAATGTGCAGGTATGTTGAATGCACCTATCGGAGGAGTTTCCTTATAAATATTAAAAATAATGCCGCTAATGCGCATTTAAGGGTAGTTATCTTAAATGTGCACTTAAGCATAAAGGCAGCAAAGCAAAATATACTGTATATGTATGTACCTGCTAGGTCGCTATTCGCACAACAAACTTTTTAAAAACCATGCTTTGAGTGCTCATGTTAAATAAAAGCTGGTTTTTAAAAATATATTTTTTTACATTATTTTATTCTTACTGACAAACAGTTACTATTAAAAATTTATCCAGTAAAACTTGCAAGTTCTGCTGCCATTTTTGCTCTCTCAAATTCCTCTCTTTTGCTAGTTTCTTGGCGTACGCAAACGCCAACCAGTAAGAATCCAGTACAATTAGTAGTTATAGCGTGTACGAAAACGCAACTGATATGATTTTCAAATGAAATTTCATTTTGTAAGAGGTTTTGATATCCGTGCTTGATTTTTTATAAATATTTGAATTTAATATGAGAACTTCTTCTTCTTCTTCTTTTTTGGCGCTGTAACCGCCTAAGCGATTTTGGCCCAGTTCATCAAAGCACGGCAGTCGTTTCTCCTCTGTGCCAACTGACGCCAATTGGAAACGCCAAGTGAAGCCAAGTCCTTCTCCACCTGATCTTTCCATCGCAGTGAGGGCCTCCCTCTTTCTCTGCTACCACCAGCGGGTTCCGAGTTGAAAACTTTCAGAGCTGGGGCGTCGGTGTCCATTCTAACGACATGACCTAGCCAGCGGAGCCGCTGTATTTTAATTCGCTCACTATAACCATATCGTTGTAAAGCTCATACAGCTCATCGTTCCATCGTCTGCGGTACTCGCCGTCGCCAACGCGTAAAGGCCCGTAAATCTTCCGCAAAATCTTTCTCTCAAACACTCCAAGAGCCGCCTCATCGGATGTTGTCATTGTCCATGCTTCTGCGCCATATACCAGCACGGGCATGATGAGTGACTTATAGAGCGCGGTTTTCGTACGTCGAGAGAGGACTTTACTCCTGAATTGCCTACTCAGTCCAAAGTAGCACTTGTTGGCAAGAGTGATTCTACGTTGGATTTCAATGCTGACATTATTATCGGTGTTAATGCTGGTTCCCAAGTAAACGAAATTCTCTACTTTCTCGAAATTGTAACTGTCAACAGTGACGTGGGTGCCAAGGCGCGAATGTGCTGACTGTTTGTTTGATGACAGGAGATACTTCGTATTGTCCTCGTTTACCACCAGAACTGAGAACTTATGAGAACTTACAGAAACGAAAAAATCATTTTTCATTTAAATTGCTGATAAAACTGGCAGTTAATATGATACATGTACTATTATGTATGTATACATGTGGCCACTCCGGCAACCCTTCAAGCTAGCAAACTCTTTTTCTCGACCTTCATTTTTTGACATTCTTTTTTGCTCTTCGTTTTTTCCTTCTTCTCTGGAGGACATCGTAAGCGATAACACGTAATTTTGTAAAAGTAAAAAATAATAGATTTTAAATCAATAAATATACCTATAATCAACTAAGATTAGTACCATTTATTTCTGTGAAATAAATCTGCTAAATTGGTGACCCCGACTTGAGCGAATATGGAAGGTAAAGAAATATAATATGGAAAATCGATGGAGCTACAAAATATAATCAGCGAATTACCCCAAAAAAATAAATACGATTATATCAAAGAGAAGCTAATTCATCATTTTGCAGAAAGCCAGCAACGTCGTTTACAAAAAGTTTTATCCGAGATGCCGCTTCGCGACTTAAACAGCAGTGAAAACAGCAACGAAAACAAATCAGCACTTGAAACGTTACAGCTCGAAGTAGAGCAACTGTCTCAAAAGCTGAATAATTACACCGCCAACTGCGATTCAGTACGAAACCGTGTACGAAATCTTCCACGAGAATCTCAGCGTGCCAACACAGGTAGAGAAATTTGCTGGTATCATCTTACATATGGTAACGATGCTCGAAGCTGTCGCAAGCCTTGACGTTTTTCGAACATGCCTAAGAAGTAATGACACATACAACCCGTTAAAGCTGCTGTTAACAAACGCGAACGTCATCACACAGCTTCAATTAACCGTCTCAAAATCGTCGACACATGCAACAACTTTAAATTTCTAATCGACACAGGAGCGGACGTTTCTGTGCTCCCACAAGCCTTCAAATTCGCGAAAGTCGACACAACCAACATGCGGCTGTACGCAGCTAATGCAACAGAAATTAAAGTATTCGGCGAAACGATGCTCAAGCTCAACCTTGGACTACACCCCCGCTTCGAATGGAAATTTCTGATCGCCGACATAAACACGTGCATCTTAGGTGCTGATTTTATGAAACATTACGGACTATTATCGACGTTAAACGCAAACGTCTTATAGATAATTCAACGAATCTACAAGCAAATTGCGAACCCTCAAACATACCAGGTATGCTAATTAAATCGTTTAACGCTTCTTTGTCATTACCCCAGGTTTTGAAAGACTACATAGACTTCACTACTCAACAACAACCAGGCAACTTCGCCGAATTTTTATATCACCCACCATATCGAAACATCCGGCCAGCCTGTATTTTCGCGCCCAAGGCGACTGTCGTCTGAAAAGCTTCAAGCTGCCAAACGTGAAATCGACGAATTGCTGCGACTATGTATTTGCCGACCATAATCCAGCTACTGGGCGAGTCCGATGCACATAGTTCCAAAATCAAACGGAACATGGAGGCATTGCGGGGACTATCGCCCACTAAACGCGATCACTATTCCTGATAGATATCCGCTCCCGTTTCTGCAGGATTTTACTTCAATCCTTTGCGGCAAATAAGTTTTTTCGAAGGTTGATTTACAAAAGGCCTTCCACCAGGTTCCCGTTCATCCCGAGGACATTCAGAAGACTGCAATAACAACGCCTTTCGGACTGTATGAATTCCCTTTCATGACGTTTGGCCTGCGCAACGCGGCGCAAACATTTCAACGTCTAATTCACCAGGCTGTGCGGGGTTTAGACTTCGTATTCGCCTATGTCGATGTCATCTGCGTCGCCTCTAACGATTTAAGTGAACACCAAAAACACTTACGCTTATTGTTCGAACGGTTACGTGCATACAACCTGAAGATCAATATTTCAAAATGAGAATTCGAAAAGAGTAAACTGGTCTTTCTGGGTCATGAAATTTCAGAAAAAGGAATTATGCCGATTAAGGAGCGGGTAGCGGCCATTAAAAATTTCAAATTGCCAAATACTGTAAAGGAATTAAAGCGATTCTTGGCCAT
>NW_023459333.1:55747-57747 GCF_013731165.1 Rhagoletis pomonella | reverse complement strand
TTATGGGTGGATGCATCCGATTTCGCTGCCGGTGCAGTTTTACACCAGATTGTCAATGGCGATATTCAACCCCTGGGGTATTTCTCGCGGACAAAGCACAGGTCCGGTACAGTACTTATGACCGCGAATTAACTGCCATTTACATGGCTGTTCCACACTTTCGGTACATGTTGGAGGGTCGAAATAGCCACATATACACCGACCAGAAACCCTTAAGGTACGCGTTCCGGCAAAAGCTGGAGAAGGCTTCTCGTCGCCAAGCTCGACAACTCGACGCTATTGGTCAAATTACCACCGACATTAGACACGTTGAGGGTCCGTCTACTGTCACAGCTAATCTTTCACGCATTGAATCAGTTCAACTTGCACCGTCTCTAGATTTCAGCGCCTTAGCAGACAACCAAACAAACGACGAAGAGCTCAGGCTGTTCTGCAAAACCACTATTAAGGTAAAATTTCACTGTCTCTCAAACAGTTTCCGGTACTGGGAACCAACAAACTATTACTAACTTTTCGAAAATAAGTGATGTTATCTATACATAACCTTGCACATCATGGCACGAACTCGACTGACAAACAAGTAGCAGAACGATTCGTGTGGCCATTCATGCAGAGAGATTGCATCACATTCACCAGAGCTATTGAGTGTCAAAGTGGAAAAATCAACCGGCACACGCGTTCGCCATTGCAGTCATACGCGTTCCCGGATAAACGTTTCACCCACATAAACATCGATATTGTTGTCCCTTTCACGTCTTGTAAAGGACAGAGGTACTGTCTTGCCATCATTGACCGGTTCACGCGATGGCCTGAAGCCATCCCGATTCCGGACATGACACTACGTCAATTGTTGATGCACTAGTGTTTCACTGGATCACGCGTTTCGGAGTGCCCACATACATTACTTCAGACAGAGGAGGCCAATTTTTGAGCAACATTTTTACTGAGCTAACTCGAGTTCTAGGCATCGATCATCTCAAGACGACCTCATATCATCCACAGGCCAATGACTTTATAGAACGTTCGCACCGAACGCTAAAAGCAGCCATTTTGTGCAAAAATACTGTTCATTGGGTTGATCATTTACCTATTATACTGTTGGGTCTGTGGATCCACAAAGACGATATTCAGGCTACGGTGTCAGAGCTAGTTTACGGAACGACCCTGCGGTTACCAGCAGAATTTTTCGTCGAAAACAAAGATATGCGCACGGAAACAGAACTAGTTAACAAATTACGAGAGGCTATGAGGCACCTACGTCAACATCCTACAGCATGGCATGTGAATAAGAGTGTATTTGTTCCGCAAGAGCTCTCTAAATGCACACATGATTTTATTTGAAACGACTCGATAAAATCATCAGTAAGCAGACCATACGATGGTCCTTATGAAATTTTAAATAGAAGTAGCAAATTCTACGAGATCTGCGTTGTCGGAGGAAAACAAATGTATCGGTTGATCGATTGAAGCCGGCATACCTTATCAACAACGATGAAGACATCACAAACCAACACGTTCAACAATCAGTTTTAAGGAAAACCCGAACCGGTCGACGAGTTCATCATCCCACTAGACTGAACGACTAGGAACTCGTCTAAAGGTGGAGTAATGTGGCCACTCTGAACTTTACACATAGGCTCTGGCAACCCTTCAAGCTAGCCAAACTCTTTTTCTCGATCTTAATTTTTTTACATTCTTTTTTGCTCTGCGTTGTTTTCTTCTTTTCTGGAGGACATCGTAAGCGATAACACGTAATTTTGTAAAAGTGTAAAAAATAGTAGATTTTAAATCAATAAATATTCCGATAATCAACTAAGATTAGTACCATTTATTTCTGTGAAATAAATCTGCTAAATACATATATGAATGCATGTACATATGTACATATATTTTTTTTCTTTCTCAAAGACATTTCTCAATAATTAGGGTTATGTAATTTAATGTTGAGTTATTAGATGGTTTAGTAGTTATCCGCGTTCTTTGGATGTATTGGGCGGAAA
>NW_023459333.1:55533-55647 GCF_013731165.1 Rhagoletis pomonella | reverse complement strand
TTTTGTTTGCCTAAGTGCATTGCAGTTAAAAAGTGCAAGAAGTTATTGATCGAATGACATAAGAAATAACTTAATAAAAAGCAATTATTTTGTGTTTTTAAAATATTATTAAAT
>NW_023459333.1:50067-55523 GCF_013731165.1 Rhagoletis pomonella | reverse complement strand
AATTATTTTGTGTTTTTAAAATATTATTAAATATTTCCGGACCCAACAGTATAATAGGTAAATGATCAACCCAATGAACAGTATTTTTGCACAAAATGGCTGCTTTTAGCGTTCGGTGCGAACGTTCTGTAAGGTCATTGGCCTGTGGATGATATGAGGTCGTCTTGAGATGATCGATGCCTAGAACTCGGGTTCGCTCAGTAAAAATGTTGCTCAAAAATTGGCCTCCTCTGTCTGAAGTAATGTATGTGGGCACTCCGAAACGCGTGATCCAGTGAAACACTAGTGCATCAACAATTGACGTAGTGTCATGTCCGGAATCGGGATGGCTTCAGGCCATCGCGTGAACCGGTCAATGATGGCAAGACAGTACCTCTGTCCTTTACAAGACGTGAAAGGGACAACAATATCGATGTTTATGTGGGTGAAACGTTTATCCGGGAACGCGTATGACTGCAATGGCGAACGCGTGTGCCGGTTGATTTTTCCACTTTGACACTCAATAGCTCTGGTGAATGTGATGCAATCTCTCTGCATGAATGGCCACACGAATCGTTCTGCTACTTGTTTGTCAGTCGAGTGCGTGCCATGATGTGCAAGGTTATGTATAGATAACATCACTTATTTTCGAAAAGTTAGTAATAGTTTGTTGGTTCCCGGTACCGGAAACTGTTTGAGAGACAGTGAAATTTTACCTTAATAGTGGTTTTGCAGAACAGCCTGAGCTCTTCGTCGTTTGTTTGGTTGTCTGCTAAGGCGCTGAAATCTAGATACGGTGCAAGTTGAACTGATTCAATGCGTGAAAGATTAGCTGTGACAGTAGACGGACCCTCAACGTGTCTAATGTCGGTGGTAATTTGACCAATAGCGTCGAGTTGTCGAGCTTGGCGACGAGAAGCCTTCTCCAGCTTTTGCCGGAACGCGTACCTTAAGGGTTTCTGGTCGGTGTATATGTGGCTATTTCGACCCTCCAACATGTACCGAAAGTGTGGAACAGCCATGTAAATGGCAGTTAATTCGCGGTCATAAGTACTGTACCGGACCTGTGCTTTGTCCGTGAGAAATACCCCAGGGGTTGAATATCGCCATTGACAATCTGGTGTAAAACTGCACCGGCAGCGAAATCGGATGCATCCACCCATAACGATAACTCAGCCTTTTTTGTGGGTGTGCTGTGAATTCGCGTATCGATTGCTTTCGGAATAAACCGCCGATAAAAATTTATCATGGCCAAGAATCGCTTTAATTCCTTTACAGTATTTGGCAATTTGAAATTTTTAATGGCCGCTACCCGCTCCTTAATCGGCATAATTCCTTTTTCTGAAATTTCATGACCCAGAAAGACCAGTTTACTCTTTTCGAATTCTCATTTTGAAATATTGATCTTCAGGTTGTTTGCACGTAACCGTTCGAACAATAAGCGTAAGTGTTTTTGGTGTTCACTTAAATCGTTAGAGGCGACGCAGATGACATCGACATAGGCGAATACGAAGTCTAAACCCCGCACAGCCTGGTGAATTAGACGTTGAAATGTTTGCGCCGCGTTGCGCAGGCCAAACGTCATGAAAGGGAATTCATACAGTCCGAAAGGCGTTGTTATTGCAGTCTTCTGAATGTCCTCGGGATGAACGGGAACCTGGTGGAAGGCCTTTTGTAAATCAACCTTCGAAAAAACTTATTTGCCGCAAAGGATTGAAGTAAAATCCTGCAGAAACGGGAGCGGATATCTATCAGGAATAGTGATCGCGTTTAGTGCGCGATAGTCCCCGCAATGCCTCCATGTTCCGTTTGATTTTGGAACTATTGGCATCGGACTCGCCCAGTAGCTGGATTATGGTCGGCAAATACATAGTCGCAGCAATTCGTCGATTTCACGTTTGGCAGCTTGAAGCTTTTCAGACGACAGTCGCCTTGGGCGCGAAAATACAGGCTGGCCGGATGTTTCGATATGGTGGGTGATATAAAAATTCGGCGAAGTTGCCTGGTTGTTGTTGAGTAGTGAAGTCTATGTAGTCTTTCAAAACCTGGGGTAATGACAAAGAAGCGTTAAACGATTTAATTAGCATACCTGGTATGTTTGAGGGTTCGCAATTTGCTTGTAGATTCGTTGAATTATCTATAAGACGTTTGCGTTTAACGTCGATAATAGTCCGTAATGTTTCATAAAATCAGCACCTAAGATGCACGTGTTTATGTCGGCGATCAGAAATTTCCATTCGAAGCGGGGGTGTAGTCCAAGGTTGAGCTTGAGCATCGTTTCGCCGAATACTTTAATTTCTGTTGCATTAGCTGCGTACAGCCGCATGTTGGTTGTGTCGACTTTCGCGAATTTGAAGGCTTGTGGGAGCACAGAAACGTCCGCTCCTGTGTCGATTAAAAATTTAAAGTTGTTGCATGTGTCGACGATTTTGAGACGGTTAATTGAAGCTGTGTGATGACGTTCGCGTTTGTTAACAGCAGCTTTAACGGGTTGTATGTGTCATTACTTCTTAGGCATGTTCGAAAAACAGCAAGACTTGCGACAGCTTCGAGCATCGTTACCATATGTAAGATGATACCAGCAAATTTCTCTACCTGTGTTGGCACGCTGAGATTCTCGTGGAAGATTTCGTACACGGTTTCGTACTGCATCGCAGTTGGCGGTGTAATTATTCAGCTTTTGAGACAGTTGCTCTACTTCGAGCTGTAACGTTTCAAGTGCTGATTTGTTTTCGTTGCTGTTTTTTATCACTAGCTACCGTTCGTAAGTGCGAATCTGAATAACAAGTTTCACCGAGGTTTAGTGATTCCACGATGTCGTCCGCAATCTTGCCTTTTCTTATTATTTTATGCTCTGATGCGATAATTGCAGCTCGTGCTTGAGCATATTTTCGCTGAGAGATTGTCCAGAAACGCGTTTCATTTCTCAAAGCAATTGACTCGGCTTTAAGTCGCGAAGCGGCATCTCGGATAAAACTTTTTGTAAACGACGTTGCTGGCTTTCTGCAAAATGATGAATTAGCTTCTCTTTGATATAATCGTATTTATTTTTTTGGGGTAATTCGCTGATTATATTTTGTAGCTCCATCGATTTTCCATATTATGTTTCTTTACCCTTCATATTCGCTCAAGTCGGGGTCACCAATTTAGCAGATTTATTTCACAGAAATAAATGGTACTAATCTTAGTTGATTATAGGTATATTTATTGATTTAAAATCTATTATTTTTTACTTTAACAAAATTACGTGTTATCGCTTACGATGTCCTCCAGAGAAGAAGGAAAAAAACGAAGAGCAAAAAAGAATGTCAAAAAATGAAGGTCGAGAAAAAGAGTGTGCTAGCTTGAAGGGTTGCCGGAGTGGCCACATGTATACATACATAATAGTACATGTATCATATTAACTGCCAGTTTTATCAGCAATTTAAATGAAAAATGATTTTTTCGTTTCTGTAAGTTCTCATAAGTTCTCAGTTCTGGTGGTAAACGAGGACAATACGAAGTATCTCCTGTCATCAAACAAACAGTCAGCAAATTCGCGCCTTGACACCCACGTCACTGTTGACAGTTACAATTTCGAGAGAGTAGAGAATTTCGTTTACTTGGGAACCAGCATTAACACCGATAATAATGTCAGCATTGAAATCCAACGTAGAATCACTCTTGCCAACAAGTGCTACTTTGGACTGAGTAGGCAATTCAGGAGTAAAATCCTCTCTCGACGTACGAAAACCGCGCTCTATAAGTTACTCATCATGCCCGTGCTGGTATATGGCGCAGAAGCATGGACAATGACAACATCCGATGAGGCGGCTCTTGGAGTGTTTGCGAGAAAGATTTTGCGGAAGATTTACGGGCCTTTAAGCTCGGAACACTTTGACGACTGCAACTTCACGACGTAACGACAGCGACATCATTTTGTCGACAAATGTCGCCTTGAAGCCAGCTTCTTAAACATTTTGAAGACCTCAGCGACATAGCAAACAGCTGATTTTAAAGTTTGAAATTTTGGTATATTTATTTCACAAATTGTGTATTTTTATTTAGGTAAATAAGAAAAACATGAACAATCAAGAATATGTGATTAATTTTGCGACAATTTAATTTTGCAGCACTACATCTACTCATTGTCGCCGGCAAAATTAGAAATAGATTTAATTTGGCGACGTCGACAATTGCAGTCCTGCAGCCAAGATGTCGTGCTGTCGTCAAAATAATTGTGTCCGTAAGAACGTGTGTATTTAAAATTTGACAGACGCTGCTTGTCGCTTGCTGTCGTCAAAGTGTTCTGAGCTTTACGCGTTGGCGACGGCGAGCACCGCAGACGATGGAACGATGAGCTGTATGAGCTTTACAACGATATGGTTATAGTGCAGCGAATTAAAATACAGCGGCTCCGCTGGCTTGGTCATGTCGTTCGAATGGACACCGACGCTCCAGCTCTGAAAGTATTCAACTCGGAACCCGCTGGTGGTAGCAGAGGAAGAGGGAGGCCCTCACTGCGATGGAAAGATCAGGTGGAGAAGGACTTGGCTTCACTTGGCGTTACCAATTGGCGTCAGTTGGCACAGAGGAGAAACGACTGCCGTGCTTTGATGAACTCGGCCAAAATCGCTTAGGCGGTTACAGCCCCAAAAAAGAAGAAGAAGTTCTCATATTAAATTAAAATATTTATAAAAAATCAAGCACGGATATCAAAACCTCTTACAAAATGAAATTTCATTTGAAAATCATATCAGTTGCGTTTTCGTACACGCTATAACTACTCATTGTACTGGATTCTTACTGGTTGGCGTTTTCGTACGCCAAGAAACTAGCAAAAGAGAGGAAATTGAGAGAGCAAAAATTGCAGCAGAACTTGCAAGTTTTACTGGATTTTTACTGGATAAATTGTTAATAGTAACTGTTTGTCAGTAAGAATAAAATAATGTAAAAAAATATATTTTAAAAAACCAGCTTTTATTTAACATGAGCACTCAAAGCATGGTTTTTAAAAAGTTTGTTGTGCGAATAGCGAACTAGCAGGTACATACATATATTTCAAAAACTACTTTCTATAAGGGTAATTTCCAAACAAAGTGCTATTTTTTTGTTCCCCCTTTTTAAATTATATTATGGTGGAAAAAACGAAAAATCAAAAACAGCATTAGATAAACGATCCAAATAATGAACCACCAACAAAGCTGTTTTTTATTATTGTAAGCCGTTTTGTTTTATTTTGGGAACGGTATTATATAAAAATGGTAGTATATAAAAATATTTGTCCCCGCTCAGGTTATTCCATAATCAAAACGAAGAACAAAACAATGAAAAAATTCGTATTCTTTGTGAGTGGCTACCATAACTTTTATTGTTTTATTCTATTTTTGCCTGACAAATTTTATCCAGAATGTCACTTTCTAAATTTTGCCGTGATATTAACATTCGTAGTTTTGTTTGCCTAAGTGCATTGCAGTTAAAAAGTGCAAGAAGTTATT
>NW_023459333.1:24344-49967 GCF_013731165.1 Rhagoletis pomonella | reverse complement strand
ATTAATTGCTGGCACAGATTTTGGAGCATTCTTCAAAAACTGCCTTAACTCGTCAGTTAAACCACCCAAGCCAATTGAAGTAAAAAAGTTAATTGCAAAGCGAGTATTTCTAGGATTATCCTTAGGAAAAAGACCAGTTAAGCTCTCGGTTAAAACATTGTCTTTGAGTTTAGTATTAAGCTTTCCCAGTCCCATATATTCGGCTAATTCTTGAAAGAGTATCTTTATAAAGATTCGACTAGATGAGGTTGTGTCATCTTCATTTAGCTTGATACACTCCAACACATCCCAACTAATGGCATCCGTAAATAGTAAATGCGAGAAAAATTTACTCACGTTCCGCAATCGATTTGTATCTAATCGATGTGTTGTCTGATAAGTGTCCTTAAAAATTTCTTCGAATGGTTCAATGTAAATTTTGTTGATAGCACAAAACCGTTGTGCCAATAATCCATAAAATTTTTCATAGGTGCGTTGCTCTGCACAACAATCAAGGAACATGTGACAGAGTTCAACCTCTTGGCCTGGTTTGAGCTGCATTTTCATCAATTTATGTGCACATTCCTCATAATCAAGACTTGAATTAATTGTAAGATATATAGTACGCCTTAAAGCAATGATATTAGTTTCGGTGTTGTCGATAATATCACCGGTTGTAACCTGATCGCCGTCTTGTCCTTTTTGTTCAGAATCTGATGAATCGCCCGACTCACTCTCAGAGCCGCTGCCAGAGCCAGAGCCAGGGTCACTACCACTTGCTTCACTTTCCAATATCTCCTTACTAAGACCTTTGTATTTGTCTTCATTAGTTTCATACTGTTCATCGAATTTGAAAACATCTGCAAATATAAAAAATATATAGAAACAGAATGAGAAACTGTGTTTGCAATGTCTTTCAAAGCAATAATGCAAAGGTGGATTGATAATCTTAGGTGTAATATTCAGCAGCAAACAGGTATAAATGGAATGCGCATAATGATAATTTTGTCTCCTCTTTACTTAAGCCTTGAATGTAATCAAGTGTTTATCCAGTCGAAAATTCTACTGTCATACCAAAATTCTTACTGATGTTTTACACAGAGTTGTTAAATTTCCATTGAGATTAGTAATCATAATTTTTTTTTTAATTTTTTGATTCTTTTATTTTAATGGTTATTTTAATTTTCTTACATAACCCAGCAATTAATAATTAATCATAATTAAAAATAATCAAAATTAATCCTGATAAGTGCCATTAAAAAATAATCAAATGTAACCAAATAATTAAAAATAATCAAATAATTAGAAATAATCAAATTAATCAAATGATTTTTTAAATTTTTTGATTGTTTTTAATTGTTTCATTATTTGATTATTTCTAATAAATGATTATTTTTCCAAATAGATGAAGCTGTGTGGCCTTAATATAGAAAGGCCTTATCTACAGTTTCGAATTTCGTCTAACGCTGTAATATATGTTTTAAATTTCTATTATATATATTGTGAGCTATTTGACAGATTTTGTATAGATCTGGATTCGAAATGAAAATGAGTTAGGGCCTTTCTATATTAAGGTAATGTATAACTGAAACCAAGTTTTACACCAAATTTGGAAATCTGATGTACATATGTGTAGTTTTCGTGTTTATTGTAGATGGATACTATTTTTACAAAAAATTAGCAAATAAAATAACAAAACAAATAGTGCTGGTTTTAGCATTTTTGCGCTTTTGTTGTTTTCCTTGTATTACTGTATTGATTCTCATCATATGTATATTAACAGCGTTGCAATGTATTATTCATAACGTCACTAGACACGAAAAAAGGCGCGAGCTCAAAAGTTGACCGCGAAAAAATGCGCACGATAAAAACTTCAGCGAAGAAAGTCTCAACATAGTTGACGGCGAAGAAAGACGCGTTAAAATATTTGACGGCGAAGAAGGTCGCGTAAACTTATTTTCGCGGTCAACTATGTTTGCCGGTGTAATAGTATGTACATTCCGTAAATAGTTTTTGGGGAATAATGCTGAAGTGACAGTCCTTGGCCAAGCATAGATCTATGATGTCGCGTTTTTCTTCGCCGTCAACTAGGTTACGCGTCTTTCTTCGCCGAAGTATTTCTTAAGCGCCTTTTTTCGTAAAATTTTTTTGTATGCGTCTTTTTTCGCCGTCGTAACACTAGCGCGAATTTATTCGTGTCTAGTGACGATAAGTTGAAATAAATCATAAAATTGAAAACAAAAACCAAAAATAGTTCAAAATAATAAAAAATAATTCAAAATAATAAAAAATAATTCAAAATAATAAAAAATAATTCAAAATAATAAAAAATAATAATACTAATCACTTAATTTAAAAAAAATCAAAACCAATTGAAACTAATCAAATAATTATATTAATCATGCAATTAAAAAGAATCCAAAATAATCATGTAATTAAATAATCAAAAAGAACTATACTAATAATTTAATTTAAAAAATTAAAAAAAAATTGAAACTAATCAATTAATCATGCAATTAAAATGAATCAAAAATAATCAGATAATTATATTTATCATGTTAAAAAAGAAATAAAAATAATTTAAAATAATCAAAAATAATAAAATAATGGTCTAATTAAAATCGATTAATTAATTAATCAATTGTTTTTTTGAAAGTAATTAATTATTATTCATTGAAAAGGTGCAAATAATGGTATTTAATCATTAAACGGTTATCCAATAAACATGCTTTAATTAATAATCATTATAATTTTTAATCATTATTTAACAGGTCTGGTTTTAAAATAAATTTTTATTTAAAAAAATAACTTTACTTTATTTTTGTTTTGAAATGATTCTAACAGCCACACTCAGAGTCGTTTAATGATTACTTAAGGTGTCCCTCAGTAACGATTTGAAAAAAGTTCCTTCCTTAATGATTCGTTAACG
This sequence comes from Rhagoletis pomonella, assembly GCF_013731165.1. NCBI lineage: Eukaryota > Metazoa > Arthropoda > Insecta > Diptera > Tephritidae > Rhagoletis > Rhagoletis pomonella. The sequence continues at coordinate 47,059 of NW_023459333.1, read as the reverse complement.
GCATTTAATGAGCACTAGAGTGCCAGTTACTGTCGAAATTCGACAGTTTTTCTAGTTTTTAGGAGCCTTGGAGAGGGTTTCTAACGTAACACGTACCAAAACTTATACGGTACAAATTAACTTACCGGAACATCTTCTCCTTTGAAACTAAAACGAAACTAAATTTTTTTTTATCTTAGAAGGTCTTTGGACTTCAGCAGGACTTAGAATTGACCCGATACATTCCACTTTATCGATAAATATTAATGATTTGATACATATCGATAGTTCGATGAATTTCAAAAACACTAAAATCCGATAACTCAACAAAATTCGTTAACTCGACTCAATAACTGTGAAATTCGAGGGCTCGATAAATTTCGATAACTCAAAAATGTAAATTCTATGGATACCTTTAAAAATTTTTACTTTTGACAGCTCCACATTTTTCGAAAGCTATCGAAAAATTTTTATAACTCATTACACTCTGTTAGCACGATAAAATTCGATAAGAAGTGATAAATCGATAAGCTTATATAATCTTGAAATTTCGATTAATGGATGTATTTTGAAAATTCCATAAACTTCGATTCGATGAATCAACCAATTTCAGTAGATCAATAATTATCGATAACTGTAAGTTGAAAGAACTCCATGCATTACTACAACTCGATAAATTTCGTTAAGTCTATAAATAATGATAATTCAATAAATATCGATAACTTGATAAATTTCTTTAACTTGACAAATTACGTTAATCCCACCCGTTTTTATAGCTCGATAACTATCCGTAAATTTGGACAACTAAGTTTCTGTGTCTATAAATTTCGACAACTCAGTAAACATTGATCAGTTTGAATAATTCGATACGTTGCGATAACTTAATAAGCATGGATAAATTTCGATAATTATAAACTTCGATGATTCGATAAATTTCAGTAACCTTTATGGCTGATTTTATTTCGATTCCTATCGGAAAATTTCAGCTCTTTTAACCTAATTCTTATGTATTTCTCATTGTCTCCATTTTCGCCTTTATCTCAATTTTCGTCTTTATCTTCACTTTTGCCTTTTTTTGTCTTCATCGTTATCACTTGTTTCTTCATCTTCATATTTATCTTTATTTCAAAGTTTAATTTCAAATACGAAGTAAAACAAAATGCGAAACGCTTGAATTAAACAGGTTGCAAAAACAACCATTAACAAATATGGAAATTTTTAAACGACGATTTTCAACCAATTTCGAAACTATAAAAACTCTCCTCATCTACAGAAAATTACTTTCCAACGGTGTTTTTGGTTTTGAAATCGGTAACTTTACCTTGGTCTTCATCTTTGTTTTTATCTTTCACATCTTTGCTTATATCCTTTTCTTTTTCTATTCACGTAGATGTGATGAGGTGCGATGATGTGATAAGATGTGACGTTATTTTATGTGATGTGATAGGATGTCATGTCATGTGTTGTCATATCCTCTGATGTCATGTCATATGATGTCATACCATATGATGTCATATCATGTGATGCCACGTCATGTAATGCCATGTCATGTCATATCATGTGATGTCGTCATGTGATGTCATGCCATATAATGTGATGTTATATCATATAATGTCATGTCACGTGATATCGTGTGATGTGATATCATATTATGCGATGCAAAATCATGTGATGTCTCTTCATATCATGTGATAAAATGTGATGTGATGTCATGTATTGTGATCACATTCCATGTTCCGATTAGTGTATCGATAACCCTGTTGATAACTGCGTTGATAAAAATACCGATAACAATATCCATACACATATAGAAAAATACAACGATTGTAAAATCGATTAATTCAGCGACAAATATAACAATCATCAGTATCGCTTATTGTACATATCGTTAACAATATATGTAAATGACTAAATCGATAACAAAATCAATTATTTAATCGATTATTATACCGATAACAATATCCATTATTGTATCGATAACAATATCGATTATTATATTGATTATTATATCGATTACAATAGCGGTTATTTAATTAATAACAGTATCGATAACAATATCGATTATTTTATCGATAGCAATATCGATTATTATATCGATAAGAATATCCTCATCCTTTTCTTCATATTTATCTTTATTTTTGCATATTCCTCTTCACCTTCACCTTAAAGTGTTTAAATTTACTTTGATCTTCGTTTTTGCCTGTACCTCTAGGCATCTTTGTTTTTGTTTTTATTCTCAAACCGCTAAACCGCTGAGAACCATTTCCATGTGCATTATTCGCCTTAAATTTGACAATTTACTCCCAACCAACCAACTGCCGCTAAAGAAGTTTCACTTCATAAGTTCAAGAAATGTTCTTACCCTTTCAGTTACCCTAATTCTTATGTATCTGTCATTGTCTACATTTTCGTCTTTATCTTCACTTCTGCCTTCCTTTTTTTGACTTCATCGTTATCATTTATTTCTTCATCTTCATATTTATCTTTATTTCAAAGCTTAATTTCAAATGTGTAGTGAAACAACAGGCGAAACGTGTCAAATTGAACATGTGCAGCAACATCTATACACAATTCGAAAATGTTTAAACGACGGTTTTGGACGTAATTTTCCACCAGTTGTGAAACCATAAAAACTCTGCTCATCTACGGAAAAATGCCTTTCCAACGGTGTTCGGTAGAATCGCCAAACGAACGGAGACAAAATTTATGTTAGCGCATTAATATATAGATTAAAGTTAAGCAAACAAAAACCTTTACTTAACTTTTTAACGAATGATTTTGAAATTTTTTGTGTGTTTTCAATAAATTTTAATTTCGATAACGTTACTGTAATAGTAGCAATGGCCCAGTGAGTGGCTCGTGCCATTCAAGAGATCCGAGTTCAATCCTCGGCAAGGAATTCTTTTAAAAAAAATTTTTTTTTAGTTTTATTGCCGAAAAAATACTTTTTTATTTTATTTAACGTTTGGAATTTTTTTTTATTCATCTTATCTTTTGTCCTTTACTTTCAGTTTCTCAAATTTTTAGTTTTTCCTCTTTTAAAAAGATATTTTTTTCGTTTCGTTTAGTTTTTACAAAACTTATTGCTAAACGATAAATATAATAACACTATTAGCACATCTTTCAATTAATCATTCGAAAAGAGCTTTCAAGAGGTTTCAATATAAAGACTTTTGTCTCTCGAAAGACTGAGGTGAGTTGAAAGACAGATGCCAAAATTGGCCTGTTACTGGTCTTGTTTGTCTTTTAGCAAACAATTTAATTAAATTTATAAAAATTTGTTTTCCTTTTTAAAGCAATAAAATCTATAAATCAAAAGAAAATTAGATCAAAAGCAAAAAAATTCAATACAGGTAGTTTATAAAAATTAAACAAGAAAAAAAGAAAATTTGTCTGCCCTAGAACAACGCCATTGCATTTGTTGAGCCAGTGCGCGCAAAATGATAGATATAAATACTTATTTTTATATTTTATTTCAAATTGAACGAAAAAAGTGAGTGATGCCACAAAAATGAAGGAAGGGCCGCAACTGGGGCCACACTTTAATTTTTTATTTCATAATTTTTAACTCTGAGAGAAAACATTAATTAACAGATTTAACGATCATTAGTTAAGTGTCCGTTGGAGCTAATTTAAGGAACGTTTCTGAGTGCGGCTGTAAATCTTCAGTAAATAAATTAAGTATGTAGTATTTTGAATGCTTCAGTAAGAACAAGTCTCGGTGGATTTCGTACAACTCCAATTAAAATGTATTATTTGAGGCTAATATTTATCCAATTTAAAATAAATATAACGAACTTTGAGCTCAATTAATTAACGTATTAATTAATTCATCAGATTCGCCACTGAACAAATTTATTCAAAAATTGAAAAGATATCGCATCTCTTTTCATTCAGTTATTCATAATATCATTAATAGGTGTTCCAGTTTGGGAATATATTTCTCGCCAGCTAAGTGTGTTAAAGATAAATTTTCAGCTTGTTTTTAGATCCAAATTCTATAAATTACACGCTTTGCAAATTCAACAAACTGCTCCCTCTGCAGTGTTTTACAGCGAATTTCTGAAATAAATTCGCAATTAAAGAATTATACTTTTTTATACGCATACTGATGGCTCAAAAATTAATAACTGCAGTTTCACTATTACTACAGAATCTACCGCAACAATGAAAGGCAAAACGCCATCATATTTTACAGTTTTCTCTGTGGAAAGAATTGCGATATGGAAACCAATTCTAATCATTGCTCAGAAAAAGTCGATTTTGCATTTCATTCTCTGCTTGCTCTACCTACATGCTATATCCACTATTTCCAATAATTATTTTTATTCAAGAGTCGTTCCATATGAAATCGTCTAACTGAAGTCGCGGATCTATTTTAGATTTTGCTGTTACTTTTAGGGACTCTTCTTAAGGGTCCCAAAGAACAGAATTTATGCAAAATTTAATTTTTACAAACGCTCGTTTCCGCTTGTCGTCGTCATTTTTATGCTTTAACAAATTTAGCTCTAAAATTTTTCCTTTTTAAGACATCTACCCACTTGAGGCCGTACTTTAAGGGGAAAAGATGACAGTTTTAATGTAAGCCAAGAAAATCGATAAAGTGCAAACATTAACAAAAAATGCGAACACATTTGAGGGCGCCCAATTAGATCTACATATTCCCAGCAAACATTGAGGTTAGTTATCGATTAGAGAATGATTGGAGAACTAGCCACATTCTCCAATCTCAAACGTTAGAGAACAGCTCGAAAAACTATCGAGATTCATAGCGATCTCAACAAATATAGGACATAGTCCTCGACTCGAGAAAATATTAATTCTCCAATCGAATTCTAATGTTGATATCTAATGGGATTCGAATGTGAATTTCAAACTGCTGTTTTGCTTTATTAAATAAAACGCTTTATTTGTAAAATTTGTTTGAAATGTATTTGCAATAAGATAATAATGAATTATTTTAACTTAAAAATAATTTATGATTCATTCATTTGGAATATTGTTTATTTACATTTATTTGAATTTGCGATGTTTCTCAAATTGTTCTCGAATCGAAGTCTAATGTAGTTCTCTAACTACGTCATCGGCTCGATAACGATTAGAGAACTGCCCTAGTTATCTAATGTAGAAATCCAAATTTCTCTAACGTTAGAGACTATGTTTGCTGGGTTTCTATTTTCTACGACATGCAGCAGCGTGCAAGGGTTGTTTTGCCTGTAAAATACTAAACGATAAATTGAAACAACTTTGCAGCGGAAAGTACTAGTACAGAACTAGTGAAATCACTAGTTTTCGGGAGTCGGAATACCGGTACCTCGCAAATCTACCACCCATGCTTTCTACTGTCGCATTTAACATGGAGTTGTCCTAGGAGGTGACAAATGACTTCCGCTGCGAAACTTGTTGCCTGTAAAAGAACCAGTTTTTTTCGTTGTTAACTTCACAGATACTTTTTCATAATTAAAAAAAAAAAAAAAATTATAAAAATTGTAAGTTATATGTTCTGCTTAGTGAGATTTGAACTTGGACACTTTCGGCCGCAACTAATCTTAGCCAGCATCGTTACGCACTCAGCTACAGGCACAACATGTGAGTGTGTTTTCAAATGTTCGCTTTGAATCAAGTCAGGCGGCGATTTGTTTAAATTGTCTTTGTTATTTATTTTCCTGTGATCGAACGTACAAAAGCTGCAGCGTGGCGTTGTTTGAAACTTTATTATTGGGCTGAACTGATTCTTGATGATAATTTTAACCAAATTGTCATTTAAACTCGCTATATCTCAGTCGTTTGTGTATCGATCGATTTGAAATTTTCATACAATAAACTACTAAATACCACTTCTTAATACTCAGTACAAATAAAACTACAGGTTTATAACTTTTTTATGAGAATTAAGAAGCTGTTTGTTTTCAAATGCAAAAGTTGTGTTATAAGGTTTGAAATAAATTTTTTGTTTTAAAACAGTGTTGTAGATGACTATCTAGGGAAGTTTTTGCGAGAGCAAAAAAGCCCTTTTTATTAGTGATTTATATGTAAAAAGACTTGATCTTTCGATTGAGATAACTAAAAACAATATTAAAAATGACCATAATTCAGAAAAATTACAAATAAATTTTAGTTTAGAATTTTCACCATGAAAATAGGAAATTTTTGGTAAACGCATAGTACCATCGTTTTCGAATTATTTTTGCCATTTCCTGTCTGCTTCCCAGCTAGTCGAAATGTAGCTTGTTTTGCACCGCTCAAGGCGCTGGGACATTTGACGTGAATTTCCCCATTTATATAAACATATTTGAAAAGAACCCAAAAAAAAATTAAAAAGTAGTAGTTATGTAAAAAGGGGTATCTACATATGTACTGCTTTATTTTGGTACTTTTAAGTCCAATATTTGCGTGATCGTCACACGAGGGAAACGGAACATGGATAAGTATTCAAAATTTATTACTTGTATTTAAATGATAAATAACAAATTCCTTTATGTAATAAGGGAGCGCTAACATATTAAAACGACCAATAACCTTTAGAAGGTTCAATATGTAACCAATAGCTCGATTTCTTACTACCTGGAGCATAATATGCTATTGGAACTAGTATTGTAACTAGTACGAAAGCGACAATTGTAACCAACCCCGCTGCAGGGATGCTTTAACATATGTATGTATGTGGGAATGGGAATGGACGGGCTGGTAACTCCACACGACAGTAATAGGGCGGCAACCCTACGACCACGGACGTGACGAGAGAGCGGCGTCTATCACGAATCGCAATTTGAATTTAGTTGTAAGTTGAAGTTGAAACAGAACAGTTGTCGCGCAGCATTGTTCAACATGAATAATTTCTAAATACTACTACCTATACTTATTAAATAAACTACCTATACTTAGTAAATAAACTATGATTACTTAAATATTAAAAACTAAGCAAGTGCTTTTAATTCCCCACAATATTTGGGGACTCGTCCGGGAAGAGGACATTTTGAGCCAGTGAAGTGAAAGTGTAAAAGTTCTGTGTGCACGTAATGTAAAAAAGACGAAAACATAAATTTTGCAATAGATGCGCAAACGTCTAAAGTGAAAAAGGCAGTGGATTGTATGTACATACACATGTATGTATGCATGTGTTTTGTCCTGAGAAAAAAATTGACTTCGTACATAGTGTGCGCGGAAAAAGCGTATAAAAGGTTTTATGCGTGCAAAAGTCACAAACTACATATAAAAATCGTGCAGTGAGTGTGCGCAAAAAGAAAAATTAACAATAAAAAATCGTAATAAACGAAAAATAGCTTGAGCGTGAAAGTGTATTATTTCACAAGAAGGGGCATGCATCGTTAAATTCAAATGCAACGAGAACAAACGAAAAGCATTGCCGAAGAAAATTAAATTCAGCGAGTGGTGAGCGCAAAAGCAAATTGCGCAAAAGCAACGTTCGAGATTTGCATTGTGAAACGTTAAATTCAAATGCAATGAGAACAAACGAAAATCATTGCCGAAGAAAATTAAATTCAGCGAGTGGTGAGCGCAAGAGCCAAGTGTGCAAAAGCAACGTTCGAGTTACTTCAATCAAATGTCGCGACGCTTCAAGATTTCTGTGTACAACAAGTGAGAGTATAAACGACAACAGCGGGTATTACTACAAAGAGAGTGTCGTTGTGAGCGGCGATTGTGTTTGCAGTGAAGTATTGGAGTAAAGGTAATTGAAGTTGCAAAAAGCCAAGATACAGCAAGTGAGTGCGTCGAAACCAAGTGTGGTTGCAGCATATACATATATCGAGAAAGGCGAGAGCAAATACAGCAGAACGAAGAAATCAGAGAAGCAGCAGAATTTTAACGTCAACACAAGAACGAAGAAAATCGAAGCTAAGTGCGGCAGAAAAGTAGTTTTGTAGTTTCAGTTTGTCTTGTTTTCACTAAATTTTGATAATTCCAACTCAAATAATTTTGTGCCAAAGTAAAGTAAACGTAGCAATTTAAGCATATTAGATTCTCGAATTGCATCATTAGCAATAATGTTTGGTATATGCATTCAATTTAATACTCATATCTAATATTTTTACTACACAAATATTTCTAAAAATTTTGTAAGATGGACGCTGAGACGATAATTTTACTGACAGTTGAGGTACTAAAAGAGAAGTTAAGGGAGCTAAATTTACGTACAGTGGGACGAAAAAAGGAACTGCAAGACAGACTTCTAGGTCATTTTGGTTTTAACAGTGAACAAAGTGAACAAATAAGTGGCGACGAATCGACACATTCCGTTTATGCAGATGCAGGTGTAGGTAGCGTTCATGCGCGGGGAAAAGTTGTTTTCACTTTGCGAGATATTGAAGGCAGTATTTCATCTTTTTCGGGAGACAATTCATATGACGTTAATCAGTGGGTTTCCGAGTTTGATGATGTTGCTGACACTGTAGGCTGAAACAACCTACAAAAGTATGTGTATGCAAAGCAACTATTGAAGGGAGCCGCAAAACTTTTTACCCGAGGTTTAGTGGGTGTTAGGGATTGGGTATCACTCAAAAAGGAGCTCATTGAGGAGTTTGGTGAAAAGTTGTGTGCTTCGGAAATACATCGTGCGTTAAGGAATAGGAGAAAGCAGTCTAGGGAGAATCTGCATGAATATTTGTATGTTTTGATTGAAATGGGAAAGCCAATTTTGCTGGATGAACAAAGCATTATTGAATACTTTGTCGAAGGTGTGCCAGACTCTAGAGCAAACAAAGCAATGATGTACCAGGCTAAGACTTTGAAAGACTTGAAAGAACAAATTCGTGTTTACGAAAAAGTTAAGGGCCCTTATCTATCGCAAAATAGAGCGGGTGGGCAACAAAGTTTTTCAGGAAGTAAACGTGAAGATAAAGGTCAGCCATTTAATGCGAAGAAAAAAATGCTTTAAGTGTAGCAAAGAGGGGCATATTGCGAGAGATTGCCAAAGTGATGGTAGCGCAAGTGCAAGTGGTGCAAGTGCCAGTGGCGCTAGTACTAGTAGTGGCAGTACTAGTGGCGTCAAATGCTTTAAGTGCAAAGAGGTAGGGCATTATTCGCATCAATGCAAGGGCAAGCAGACATCCGAGAAGGAAGTTAAACCAGAACGCGTCAATATGTTGAGTGACGGAAAAGCAGGCACGCATGCCAAACGTTCGGCTGAATTATTTTTTTTGGAGGTGACCATAAACAATTTTACTTTTAGTGCACTGGTGGATACCGGTAGCAAATTTTCTGTGATGAGGTACGATACCCTCATGATGTTAGGTGACGTTGAATTGGCAAAGGAAAAGTTACAACTGTACGGAATAGGCAGAGGTAAACTCACGACATTCAGCTTCAAAGCGAATATTTTGGTTGACGAGGGTGTAATGCACATAAAGTTCCACGTGGTAAGAGAGCGAGATTTACCATATGCGGCCGTAATTGGAAGCGATGTCCTAAAGAAGTTTGAGTTGATCGTCAGAGAAGATGGAATAGAATTTCGAAACCCAAAAAAGCAGGTAGCTGAGGCTACGGGTAGCAATGAGAGCGCTAGAGAGGGTGATGTTGTGCTGAGGGAAGCTGATAAGGGAGTATCAGCTGATACAGATATCGTCAAGGTTGGCGATAAACCTGTTGCTGCGGGAACAGGGGACATCACTAGCGAGGTTGCGACAAGTAAGTTTGTTACAGAGGTAACTGGGCCCAAAGTGGGCGTAGAAAAAAACATACCATAGAAAATGCTGGTGTGGGGTCACTACTGGGCGACAAGATCAACAAAGGGGACGAAGTTTTGTTTAAACGGGCAGAGGCCACGGGTGAAAATCTTTTGTTGAAAGAATTTAAAGCGTTATGTTTAACCACGGACTTTGAACAAAATAAAGCAAGTGTAGAAACGGATTTATCACATTTAGGTATAGCTGAAGCCGAGAAAATCGAGACCTTTATAGCTAGTTACGTATCAAAAAAGCCAAATAGTTCACCGATTGAAATGAAATTGATTCTGGTTGACGAAATACCTGTATATCAGCGACCACGTCGTATGTCGTACGCTGATCAACGCTGGGTTGATGAGCAAGTCTCAAATTGGCTAGAGGAGGGTATTATAAAGCGGAGTAGTTCGGCGTATGCATCGCCAATAGTTGTTACTGCGAAGAAAGACGGGTCTAAACGATTATGCTGCGATTTTCGAAAAGTGAACGAAAAAATAGTGAGGGATAATTTCCCCATGACTAGGATTGACGAAGTTTTGGATAGGTTGGCAGGAGCAAAAGTATATACAACCCTTGATTTGAAAAACGGGTTTTTCCATGTTCCTATTGAACCAGGGTCTAGGAAGTACACTTCTTTTGTGACCACGAATGGGCAGTACGAGTTTTGCTTTGTTCCATTTGGAATTTCAAACTCGGCGGCAGTATTTTGTCGCTATGTTCAATAAATTTTTCAGGATTTATTGAAAGAAGGCATAGTTATCGTTTACATGGACGACATAGTGATTCCCGCAAAGGATGAAGCTGAGGGTCTTCGTAGACTGGATATCGTGTTGAAACATGCAAGTGAGAATGGGTTAAGCATCAAATGGTCCAAATGTCAATTTTTAAGTAGGCAGATAAATTTTCTGGTTACATTGTGGAAAATGGGAAAGTTTTACCGTCAAACGGAAAAACAATTGCGATCGAAAATTTTCCTATACCGACGAGTAAAAAACAAATGCAAAGATTTTTAGGGTTAACATCTTTTTTTAGGCGATTCGTAAGGGAATATGCAGTTATTGCTAAACCCCTTACAGATTTGCTTAGGCAGGATGCGAAATTTAAATTAGAAGAAGTACTTTTGTTAGCGATACAAGGACTAAAGCGTGCGTTAGTGAATGCACCGGCGCTAAAATTGTACAACCCAACAGCTGAGACGGAAGTTCACGCGGATGCATCTAAGTATGGGTATGGAGCCATCTTGTTGCAAAAAGATTCCGAAGACCAGTTACTTCATCCGGTAGAATTTTTAAGCCGAAGAACTTCACCGAGCGAGGAAAGGTATAGTTCTTATGAACTCGAAGTGCTAGCTATAATCAAGGGCTTACAGAAATGGAGAATTTACCTAAAGGACGTACAATTTAAAATCGTTACAGACTGTAATGCTTTCGCTATGACAGTCAAAAAGCAGGAGGTACCAGATAGAATAATGAGGTGGGCAATGTACTTGCAGGAGTACAATTATGTCATAGAGCACAGAGCAGGTACACGGATGAAGCATGTGGATGCGTTGAGCCGTGCGTATTGCCTTTTGATCGAAGACTCGTTAAAGTTTAGATTGGAGGAAGCTCAGAGACAGGACGATTGGATAAGAGCAGTAAGGAAAATTTTAGAAAAAGATAGCTACGAAGACTTTTTTTTGAGAAACGACTTACTATATAAAGATCCCATAAAAGAACTTTTAGTAGTACCTTCTGTTAGGGAGGAAGAAATTATAAAAATAGCACACAGCCAAGGTCACTTTGCAGCCAGAAAAACGCAAGAATTGGTGGAAAAATATTATTATATACCAAATTTAAGTGCGAAAGTCAGTAGGGTAGTGAAGGGATGCGTAGAGTGCATAATAACGGATGCCAAAACTGGGAAGAAGGAAGGCTTGTTGACGCCAATCGACAAAGCAGGGGAACCATTGGGCACGTATCACATTGACCACGTTGGTCCACTGACAGAGACGCGGAAAAAATACAACCATATTTTTGTTGTAATAGATGGATTTTCCAAATTTGTTTGGCTATATCCAACTAAGTCTACTGGGGCAGAGGAAGTAGTTGACAGGTTACAGAAACAAGCTGCGACTTTCGGGAATCCAAAGCGTATTTATTGTGTCAGATAAGGGAAGCGCGTTTACGTCAAATCGGTTTAGGGAATATTGCGAGCGTGAACATGTACAGCACTTACAGATAGCGACAGGGGTACCTCGCGGTAATGGACAAGTAGAGCGGGTCCACAAAATAATTGTTCCGATGATTTCCAAACTTAGTCACAACAACCCGGCTCACTGGTACAGTCATGTGGACAAGGTCCAACAAATTATTAGCAATACTGCTCCGCGAAGTACGAAAACAACGCCATTCAAAATTTTAACCGGGTTAGAAATGAGAACAGTAGAATACCCAGACTTACGACAAATTTTAAATGACACAGAACTCAATACAGAGCGAGATTCAATGAGAAAGACTGTACAAGAAAATATAAGCAAAATTCAAAACGAGAATCGTAAAACGTTCAACAGGAAAAGAAAACCGAACACAGACTACAAGGTTAACGACCTTGTAGCGATAAAAAGGACACAATTTGGAACTAGTTTAAAGCTAAAAGCCAAATTCCTCGGACCGTACAAGGTAACCGTAAAGTTAAACCACGGGAGGTATGAAGTGGAGAAAGTAGGGAACCAGGAAGGACCAAATAAAACGACCACAGTATCTGAGTACATGAAACCATAGCGTTGGTCGGGCTGGTAACTCCACACGACAGTAATAGGGCGGCAACCCTACGACCACGGACGTGACGAGAGAGCGGCGTCTATCACGAATCGCAATTTGAATTTAGTTGTAAGTTGAAGTTGAAACAGAACAGTTGTCGCGCAGCATTGTTCAACATGAATAATTTCTAAATACTACTACCTATACTTATTAAATAAACTACCTATACTTAGTAAATAAACTATGATTACTTAAATATTAAAAACTAAGAAAGTGCTTTTAATTCACCACATGTATGTGCGTTACGCTGAGATTGTGTGCTAGTGGTCGTTACACATTGGAAAAGTAGTAATGCATTAAATTCGTGATAAGTAAAATAATGTATTTCTTTTGAGTTCTAGATTATATTACTGTGCAGAGCTGTGTAAGTGTGAAATCATTTTCAATTTTAAATCAAAAATTTTTTTCTATTCAGTTTCCATTACTTATTCCTAGCTTCAGATTGAGGTTTATAATTTTTAAATTTTCCATTCACTCAAAGCAGTTATGAATTCACACATCAACATATTCATAGCAAGATTGAAAACACCAATGCGAAATCAAAAAAAGGTTTAACACTGAATGAGTATTGAAAAGGCTGCAATCATTTATGTGTGTGAATTCTTTAATTCAGTACCAATCATTAGTTCAAAGACACCCTCGTAAACAACTTTTTGATAAAAAGGCAGATCTTTGACAATTGCTCAATTGTAAAAATTCGAGGCGGTGTTACCCAATTTGAGTTTTTTGGTAGAGGGGATTTTATATCATAAATTTGGGATTATATATAAAACCGTTGTATTAACATTTACCTTTTAAAAATAGTTAATATCTTATATTAAACATGTTTAAATTTTACATTGAATTCGATAAACACTTCGCAAAAACTTTACATTTAGGTTAATAAAATTTTAGTTAACATATTTTAAAAATATTTAGTGTCTTTATGCCATCTGATTATTTCACAATTAGGGAGTTCACAAGGTGTTGTATACTGTCGTACTGTTGTAAATATGTCATAAACTTTAAACGGCTAAATCTATATTTAAGGAATTCGCAAGCTAACATTAAAAATGAAATTTCACACAATTAAAAAATAGTTGGTGGTGATTTCAAGTCCTCTAAACATTTATTTAGCCGTTAAAAACTTTACGACATACAACAATACGGACAAGTACGACACCTTGTGAACCACCCAAATGTAACTAGCCAGGACTATTACAGTTTTCTATATCGGATGCGATTGTTTCTGATATAATTCGAACACTGAAATTAAAAATTTTGATGTGTAATTTAATGCATATTAGGGGATTCACAATTCGTGTTAGACGTCGTAATGTCTTAAAGGCTTAAAATTGTCCAATATAAAGTAACGGTTAAAAGCGATTTGAAAGATTCGTTGGGTATAATAAGAGCCAATAATATATTTCCCACTAGTTTAAAAGCATTTTGGTTATGTTACAAAAGGCCTAAAGAGATATTAGGCGTTATTTTACGTTTAAAAATGTTAAGACTTTAACACATTACGACACTTAACACCTCTTGTCAATCCTCCATATGTGCTTGACCTTTAAACTATATCGTTGTTTATTTGGGTAAAATTAAAATATATTTCACTGTTCAATATTGGAGTTGGTGTGAAGTATGCAAATGAAAACAACAATTATCAACTTATTGAGCATTAGCCTCATTTATTTAAAAAACAAAAGACATTTTGCTTGGTAAAATTTTGATTCTAAGAATAAAATGTTTTTAAACGAACGAAAAATTAATAATAAAATTTTAAGGATTTTAGATACTGCGTATGGTAGCATGAAATTTTGCAATATGCTTAATTGTCAGGTGGTTTTTTGTATCATAGCCACTGATTTCACACTTACAGTGGGATAAACTTAAAACTTCTAATATAAATTAGTTAAGATTTTTTATCAATTTTATGTTTTCGTTTGAAATAATTTTCTATTTATAGATCTTTTTAGAAAATTGCCGTACATCCGATATCTAATAAAATTTTGATATCCTCACTTTTTGGAAAAAGAAGTTCAAGATACAAGTTTATGTGCAAAAAATAAATTAAACAATAAAAGTCTCCTAATATACACTCTAAAAAGTGCATGTAAAACTACTACTGAAAAGTGTTTATTTTTCAACCAGAATCTGTTCAAGTATACGCACAAGATGTTCAAGATTTGATTTTGAACATGAGTTGTTTAAAATATACACATGAAATGTTTAAAATTACAAACATTTTGAAAGTAAAAATGTATTTTTTACGAATAATAAATACTAAGTGCCAGGGGCGCACGCAGGAATATATTTTTGGGGGAAGGGTTTATACTTCTTAATATATATCATCAGAAAATACTGAAAATTCACTCTTTAAAATACATTTATGCAAGTTTTATGTACAGTATGAAATAAATAAATAAACTTTTTAAAGTTTCATATCTTGCATTTTATTTACATAAAATTTACAAAGAACTCAGACATTTTCAACCGGCTTCAAAAAAGGGGAGGTTATCAATTCTTCGGAGTATTTTTACATCTTTTATTTATTCCACCGCATAACTTTGCACCGCGTGAACCGATTCCAATAATTCTTTTTTTACCGGAAAGATGGCACCTTAAGGGTCGTTACGTAATTTGGTTTAGATCCGATCATTAAATCAAGAAAAAATTAACGGTTAAAGATGCACTCAACTTTCAAAATAACACAAAATTTTACAAAAGAATTTTAATATAAATAAATATAATAATTTTACAAAATTTTTACACTTTTTTATTCATTTTCGTCGATTTCTGGTTTCTCATTTTTTAATACTTCGAATAACGAAAATTTAACTGAACTTGTATTTTTATCATGTAGCTCATTTGGTGGAATGAATTCGAATTTAGCAAATTTAATCTTCGAATGCTTATTAAGTATATATCAGTGGTAAACTTTTTTAGGCTGTAAAGTGTAAAAAGCAACATTAAATGAGTATGCATTGCGTATTTTTAGGACAATGTTTTCATTCGCAGTTAAACTTTAAAGAGCTCTCAAGAAAAAAGAAAAATTCTTACAAAATGACGCACAAGAAATGGAAAAGATTTTTTTTTCTATCAAAATTTCTTAAATCATAATAAATTTAACCCCACAACCCACCCCTTGTGTGCGCTACTTGACAAATTTGATATGTAAAAGTAAACAGACATTGTTTAATTTTGCACACACTAGGAGAGGAAACTGGTTACCTCTCTTTATATGCGTAAATTTAAACGAAAATTTTTTAGAGCAAATTTTAAACATTTTATGTGTAAACTGTGAAAATGTGAACAATAAATGTCTAAAACTCAAAAAACAAATTTGAAATTTGTTCTACGCCACACATATGATAAGTAAAAGTAAGCAAGCAGTGTTTAAATTTGCATTCATTAAGAGAGGAAACTGGTTACCTATCTTAATATGCGCAAATTTAAACAAAAATTTTTTAGAGTGTATATGGAACATATAATAGAAAAATTTTAATTTCATTACCCAGACTTTATGAATAGCCTACTCTATAAGTAATAGTAGAAATTCCGAATTAGTAAGTTCAGTCAAGACGTCATTTGGGACTATCTTATGCGAGTATTGTCGACAAAATGTTAGTCTATGAATGATTAAAAATTACCGAATAAATGGCTAATCGCGATTAATGATTAAAATTAATTAAGCGATCGCTGTGGTGTTGTGGTTAGAAGTGCGCACTACCATTCCGCAGGTTGAGGGTTCCAGCCTGTTCCAGCCAACATAAAAAAAAAAAATGTTTTTTGTAATAGTCGGCCCCCGGCATTAGTCGGCGTAAAACTGTAGGTCCCTCCCCTTTTTGCGACAACATCAAGGCGCATGCCACAATCGGAGGAGTAGCTCGGCCAAACACTAACATATGCCGATGGTCCTCTGCAATAATGGCACAACTCAGGTTTAGAAACAGACATAATTTGAAAGCTTACAGTATGACTGCAAATAATCCAGAATAATTACGTTCCAAGACATATTATTGCTAAATTACGAAACAAAAATTCTTTAATTGGCTCTACTGGAATATATGAAATTTTGAATTGTGTCGTTATTGCAGAGGACCATCGATATGTAAGCGCCTTTCTATTATTATTAGTCATCATCAATACAATTTCAAATTACATAAACCCAGTCACAGCCCGTTTTTGTATTCGACGCTTCCAGAAATCACATAATACATAAAATAAATAAAAGCTGTTTTGATTAATGTTACATAAACTGGAAACTGTTAAAAATAAGTCCGCTTGTGTACAGAGATTTTAGAACCCATTTAGTTCCTAAAATGTCTGTTTGCAACACATAACAATAAAATGCACATCAAATAGCTAAGAATGATGAAGGAAATCGATTCAGACATGCCTGTTCAACTGGCCGTGCGTGCTCAAAACAAGCACATGTTAATTAAGGGGCTATTCAAGTATTATGTAACCACCAGTGGGAAGCGGGGGTCTTGGTTTGCTTATTTTTAATGACGAGGGGCAACATTTCTTCAAATAAGTAAAACATTAATTACACACGCACAAATTTTGCCTGCAATTTCGAGCACAATTGAACACTGCACTTCACTCTCGTTTCGAATTTTTGAAAGCATTTTTTAACCTATTTAGTGGTTTAACTCTTCTTGGAGGCGCTTGGTATTGTAAAAAAAATATGCGCAATTCGATCCCTAACTATATTTTTTTGTAAAGAACGCCCGTTTGCTTTAAATTTGTAAAATTACAATTATTTTTTTATTTTGTTTACATCTGTCATTTGTTACAAATAAAGAAAAGTCTAAGAGTTACCAAATATAAACATTTTTATATCTATTTATTAAAGTAATAATTTTCAATAATAGTTTATTTAATTAATACTTTATTAAAACACAAATTTGAAGTGCAAATACATTTGTAAAACTATTTATCACAAACTGTCATTAATTGTTTGCAAGCGTACTATAGTTTTCATGCATTTTGAGAACAAATAGTCGAGTATGTATACATACATTTGTATAGCATGTACTTACGGCGGCCGCCGTAGCAGAGTGATTATATGTCCGTACTTGCACTCCATCCCTGGTCAGATCATAACCCAAAATAGCATTCGTCCTTCGGCACGCAATGGCGAACCCTCGAGTATACTTCTGCCTTGAAAACTCTTCTTATAAAATCATTTGGCGTTCGGAGTCAGCCTTAAATATGTAGGTGTCTCCATTTGTGTCACGACAACAGAACTCATGCCTCAAGTTTGAGGAGAAGCTCGGCCAAACACTTAGAAAAATATTTTAGCAGCAAATATTTATTTGACTACTTATTTTAAGGTAGATGGCAATCTTCTGGTTTCACATTTTGAGTACAAAAAACTCAACCCTGATACAACAAATAGTATTAGTACTGAATGATAATGACAGATTGCAATCACATAAACGTACAATCATACATGATTGAGTTTTTCTTTTGCATTCACATTCTCTATGTGATTGGGTGTCAACCATTCCATAACACACTACATATTTTGTGTTTACAATTTGTAACCAATCTCAAGAGTGGTTGTTACATTTTTTAAAACAAACAATCACATTTTTGAAAGGAAACAAATTAGAATGCACACTCAGTTGATTCAATCATTACACAGCTCTGTTACTGTGGAATATGTAACCCGCATTCCAATGCATCCAAAAACTCGCAGAAAATTCATATTAAATCACATTCTTTCATGCATTACTGGTAATGCAAAATTGAATGCCCCACTTTTCTTAGGACATCGTCGTGGGAAAAATAAAGCATTTTCGAATGTGAAAACGGCTGTTTTACTGATTATTTTTTTGATTACCATACATTACATTTTCACACTGGATAACTGCGCGCTCTACCCATGTACACATTCGCATTCGCAAAACATTCGTATCATTTGTTGCCAACGCGAATGTATAAAATGATGGGAATTATTCGCATAACGAATGCGAATGCAAATATCCGCAACATCCCTGGTTTATACCTCTAAGTTTAAGTGGCTACACCGCTCGTTTTGTTATTTTTATGCTTAGTGCATGTACAAGTGATTTTTTTATAGCCAAAATTGAACTGATTTTTTTCTATTTTATTATCTTACAAATTTTCGAAAAGTTTCATAGCCACGGCATTCGGTACATCAATCTTATGTAGAGTTTTCCGCTGAATCCAAATATAATAGTCCCACTTAGTGAGGGTTATAATCACTTAGCACGGCCGAAGGCCGCCTACGCAGAAAGGTGTTCTCTGCAAAAGGTGTTCAGCCTCTCTTCTTCGGCGACACAGAAAGGAGAATTCGACTTAGTGAGGACTATAACCCCTAAGCGCGGCCGAAGGCCGCCTACGCAGAAAGGAGAATTCTGCGCAGTAAGGATTATAAACCATAAGCGCGGCCGAACCCCCCCTACGGAAGAAGGAGGAAGATACTTGAATCTTCGGAGTAAAATGCTATAGGCATTGGGAATTTTCAAGAGACTTCACATCCATGTCTTATATGGTAGACAGACGGAGAAAATTAATTTGAATTAATAAGCATAAATGCAAATTAAAATTTTACCCTTACAGACGGCAGTAATGCGAATAAACCAGCCGCAAGGTCGTGGGTTCGAGTCCCACGGCCAGTATACTTTTTTTATTTCTTTTTCATTCTTTTTTTATAAGTTCTATATTTTTTTACGTTACTTTCAGTTAGTTGTTGAATTTTTAACAAAATTCATCTCTAAAAATTAAAATTAACTTATAGTAAAATAAGAAATGTGATATAAAATAAAGCAAATGAAAATAAAATAAAGTAAAATTAAATATTTGTTTTTTGTTATTTTATGGCCTTATAACAATTATATTCAACAATTTTTATGAGCTTGAGGCCGTTTTAAGTGAAAAACTTAATGTGGAAAAGCAACAATAATTTGAAAAAATGGTAGAAGTGATAGCTATTTCGGAAATCACCACATTTCCTCGTCAGACTTCTTTCAGTAGGATTCGAACCGACGATCACCACTGACTCAGCCAGTTGCCTACGCACTGTGCTAAGTTTGCCTTGCCAATTCTTGTTGCTTATTTTCCACTATTTCACTTTTCTAAGCCAACTACAATCAAGCGCAACTATTCCGCTGCAATTCACTTGATCATGTGGTTGTTGGTTTTGTTGGTTTTTGTTAATATGGAGGATGGTTCCGTGCGCAGAAATGGAAAACTTTTGACTGCCATTCACCTGGGAGTGGCCAGAAGCGATTCTTGTGCGTACGGTTCAAATCGCAGCTCACAACGTCCGGATATTTATATCCACGTATCCTCTGGGTAGCAACCAAACACCCGTTTGGGAGCGAGCTAAAGTGAGAAGGCGTAAAACTTCGCGTGCGCTGGGTTTGGGTCCCGCCACGTTAAAACTCCGCCCAATGAAAAGAAACAAACAGCCTCGGATGAGACCCCCTTTTTCTGATGACGACCACGGCAAACGTATAAAGGACTATGATTTAAGGGTATGCACCTGGAATATCCGGACCCTTAATGGGGAAGGTGCCTCTGCCCGGCTGGTTGATGTCCTCGGGAAGACAAAGGCTGACATCACCGCCATCCAAGAAATGCGATGGACGGGGCAAGGTAAAGTAAGCGTGAAGCCTTGCGACGTCTACTACAGTTGCCACGTAAAGGAGCGCAAATTCGGTGTTGGATTCGTGGTAGGAGAGAGACTCCGTCGCCGAGTACTGGCGTTCACCCCGGTGGACGAACGTCTAGCCACAATCCGCATCAAAGCTAGATTCTTCAACATCTCGCTCATCTGCGCCCATGCCCCGACGGAAGAGAAGGATGAGGCGTCCAAGGATCTCTTCTATGAGCGCTTGGAACGTACATATGAGTGCTGCCCCCGACACGATGTCAAAATTGTGCTTGGCGATTTTAATGCCAAGGTGGGCAAGGAAGGGATCTTTGGCGCCACTGTCGGAAAATTCAGCCTCCACGACGAAACGTCTGATAACGGACTGAGGCTGATCGACTTCGCCGGGGCCCGAAATATGGTAATATGTAGTACAAGGTTCCAGCATAAGAACATCCACCAAGCTACATGGCTGTCTCCAGATCGAAAAACGAGAAACCAAATCGATCATGTTGTGATAGACGGAAGGCATGCTTCTAGCGTTTTGGACGTACGTACACTCCGAGGACCAAACATCGACTCGGACCACTATCTTGTTGTAGCCAAGATACACACCCGCCTCTGTGCAGCAAAAAATGTGCGCCCAACAATGCAAGGAAAGCTTAACGTCGAAAAGCTGCAATCACAACAGACGGCCAATTTATTCGCCACTCGACTCACACACCTGCTCTCTGAGAGCACTCTTCAACAATCCGACGTACGCGAGCAGTGGAACCACATTTCCCGATCATTAAGTACCGCCGCCGAAGAAGTAGTTGGATTTCAGCGAGCCCGAAAGAACAACTGGTACGATGAGGAATGTCAAGAAGCCGCAGAGAAAAAAGATGCCGCCTACAGGGCCACGCTGCGATCGGGCGCAACGCGAGCCATGTGGGACCGTTACAGGGAACTGAAGAAGGAAGCGAGACGTATTTGCCGCAATAAGAAGAGAGAGGCCGAAATACGTGAGTGCGAAGAGCTTGAGATGCTGGCCGGCAGGAAGAGAGCCCGAAAATTCTACCAGAGGGTTAGGCGACATACGGAAGGTTTCAAGACCGGGGCGAACTCCTGTAAGAACAACAATGGCGACCTAGTGACCGATGTCCAGAATATACTTAAATTGTGGAGGGAACACTTTTATAACCTACTGAATGGTAGCAGCGCTGAAAGTAGTGAGGAAGACGAACCCGAGTCCCCAGTCGATGATGATGGAGTAGCTGTCCCACCGCCTGACTATGACGAGGTACGTATAGCGATTACGCGGCTGAAAAACAACAAAGCTGCTGGAGCTGACGGCCAGCCAGCCGAGCTATTCAAGTACGGCGGCGAAGAGCTGATTAGGTGCATGCATCAGCTCGTATGCAGAATATGGTCAGATGAACGCATGCCCGACGACTGGAATTTAAGTGTGCTCTGCCCAATCCACAAGAAAGGCGACCCCGCCATACGCGCCAACTACCGCGGAATTAGCCTTCTAAGCATAGGTTACAAGGTCTTATCGAGCGTATTGTGCGAAAGACTGAAGCCCACCGTCAACGAGCTGATTGGACCTTATCAGTGTGGCTTTAGGCCTGGAAAATCCACCACAGATCAGGTATTCACAATACGCCAAATCTTGGAAAAGACCCGCGAGAATAGGATCGACACACACCATCTATTTGTCGATTTCAAAGCCGCTTTCGACAGCACGAAGAGAAGTTGCCTTTATGCCGTGATGTCTGAATTTGGTATCCCCGCGAAACTAATACGGCTGTGTAAAATGACGTTGAGCAATACCACCAGCTCCGTCAGAATAGGGAAGGACCTCTCCGAGCCGTTTGATACCAAACGAGGTTTCAGACAAGGGGACTCCCTTTCGTGTGATTTCTTTAATCTTATGTTGGAGAAGATAATAAGAGCCGCAGAACTGAACCGCTCAGGCACAATACTTTATAAGAGCGTACAATTGCTGGCGTATGCCGACGACATCGATATTATCGGTAAAAACAAGGGCTACGTCTGTTCTGCCTTCTCGGGATTGGATAGAGAAGCAAAGCGAATGGGTCTGGTGGTGAACGAGGACAAAACGAAGTATCTCCTGTCATCACACAAACAGTCAGAGCATACGCGTCTTGGCACCCACGTCACTGTTGACAGTTACAAGTTTGAAAAAGTAGACGACTTCGTTTATTTGGGAACCAGCATTAACACCAATAATAATGTCAGCCTTGAAATCCAACGGAGAATTACGCTTGCCAACAAGTGCTACTTTGGGCTGAGTAGGCAATTGAGAAGTAAAGTCCTCTCTCGTCGTACAAAGATCACACTCTATAAGTCACTCATCATGCCTGTGCTGGTGTATGGCGCGGAAGCATGGACAATGAAAGCATCTGATGAGGCGGCTCTTGGAGTTTTCGAGAGAAAGATTCTGCGAAAGATTTACGGACCTTTACGCGTTGGTGATGGCGAATATCGCAGACGATTTAACGATGAGCTGTATGAGCTTTACAACGATATAGACATAGTGCAGCGAATTAAAATTCAGCGGCTCCGCTGGCTTGGCCATGTCGTTCGGATGGACAGAAACGCTCCTGCTCTGAAAATATTCAACGCGGGCCGCGATGCTGG
>NW_023459333.1:23209-24244 GCF_013731165.1 Rhagoletis pomonella | reverse complement strand
ATTTAACGATGAGCTGTATGAGCTTTACAACGATATAGACATAGTGCAGCGAATTAAAATTCAGCGGCTCCGCTGGCTTGGCCATGTCGTTCGGATGGACAGAAACGTTCCTGCTCTGAAAATATTCAACGCGGGCCACGATGCTGGTAACAGAGGAAGAGGAAGGCCTCCTCTGCGTTGGAAAGACCAGGTGGAGAAGGACTTGGCTTCACTTGGCATTTTCAATTGGCGTCAGTTAGCACAGAAGAGAAATGACTGGCGTGCTGTTTTGGACTCGGCCAAAATCGCTTGGGCGGTTACAGCGCCAATTAAGAAGAAGGAGAAGAATGTTTAACTTTTAGGTATGCTCGTCCTTAAGTTATTTGTTTTTTGTTATTTTATGGCCTTATAACAATTATATCCAACAATTTTTATGAGCTTGAGGCCGTTTTAAGTGAAAAACTTAATGCGGAAAAGCAAAAATAATTTGAAAAAATGGCGACGATCGGTTCGAATCCTACTGAAAGAAGTCTGACGAGGAAATGTGGTGATTTTCGAAATAGCTATCACTTCTAGCATTTTTTCAAATTATTGTTGCTTTTCCACATTAAGTTTTTCACTTAAAACGGCCTCAAGCTCATAAAAATCGTTGAATATAATTGTTATAAGGCCATAAAATAACGAAAAACAAATAACTTAAGGGCGAGCACACCTAAAAGTTAAACATTCTAATAGTAGAAATATTAGCAAAAGCCAACAAAACCAACAACCACATGATCAAGTGAATTGCAGCGGAATAGTTGCGCTTGATTGTAGTAGGCTTAGCAAAGTGAAATAGTGGAAAATAAGCAACAAGAATTAGCAAGGCAAACTTAGCACAGTGCGTAGGCAACTGGCTGAGTCAGTGGTGATCGTCGGTTCGAATCCTACTGAAAGAAGTCTGACGAGGAAATGTGGTGATTTCCGAAATAGCTATCACTTCTACCATTTTTTCAAATTATTGTTGCTTTTCCACATTAAGTTTTTCACTTAAAACGGCCTCAAGCTCATAAAAAT
>NW_023459333.1:18485-23109 GCF_013731165.1 Rhagoletis pomonella | reverse complement strand
CAAAAAATTTTTCGCAATCGCTCCAACCGAGTATCGAACCTGGCAGCTACAGGCTTGTAGCTCGCAACTCTCACCACTCGGCTACCGCGTACGCGAAACTCGACCGCTTCGTTTGCTTACTTGTACAAAAGACAACAACTGGCCGTTTTTACCAGTGCTGTCATCGAAAATCCCGAGTTAATTCCCAAAAATTTCGTGCATTTGTTCGGCTGCTTATGCTCATTTTAAAGAGGAAAATGCATGAGTTAAAGCAAATTATGGCTGGTTATGCAAATAATGAGCCCGTTTGTCTACCGTATTAGTAATTTATGAGTGGATGGATTCATTCTACTCCATGGATACAAAAAGTAATGAAGCTTGTATGTTTCAAAACAAAACTGTTCCAATGCATCCATCGAACATTGTCCTATCAATGTGGTATTTTACTCGAATAGTTTTACCATTGCTCATTTGAAATGTGTGCCTCTTCAAACGGCTAATTTTCTATTAAGCCGTTGAATTTCTTTAAAAATTGCTTCAGGATCTTCTTTTTGAACACATTCTTAATGGTCGAGTAAAGCGAACGCTTTGAGGTGTCGGATTCACCCAAACACAAGTATCATCAACACTACTATAAATTTGGATAATATTAAAACAGCTTACAAAAAGTGACTGCTGAGCAGTGGTTATATGGTCACTGAGATTTTTAGATTTTTGATGAGGATCTAAATGACCAGCAGAGCTATCGAAGCCAGGAGTTGTCATCAATATTAAGTTTAACAAACCATGCTCGTTCCAGTTTTCTGCTACACTCTTGCATAAACTCTCAACACTTTTATTTAGAATATTTTGCAAATTAACTGCAATCTCACTTTCTGACTTTTGCTGTAAATCAATCAGGCATCGTTTCTTGACAAGATCTATTTGGAAATATGGTGGGTATATAAAACTTTGATTTACAATCTGCTACTAATCCCTTGTACTGATATGCGCTGTAATCGTACTCTAAATAAAATGCTAGAGCAGAATTTGCTGTATGCTGAAATTTTTCGTCATGTTTTTCTTCATTATATTCGGAAGTCGTACATTTTTTTTGGGCAATTATTAAAGCCAATTCCAACAATGAGACATCATTATTGCACAGACGTGCAATTTCTTCAGCTCTCCTATAAAATGTTTTTTTCAGAAGCATTGGACATATTCTTGCGTTTCCTGCCGCTACCAATGCTTTTTCTAGAAATTTTACAAGGCCTTCCTTGTAAAGCATTTGGTTTTCTTTTAAAACCGCTCATATTAGCTATAAAACAACATAACATATAATTTTGATATTAAATACTGAAAGAAGTCTGATGAGGAAATGTGGTGATTTCCGAAATAGCTATCACTTCTACCATTTTTTCAAATTATTGTTGCTTTTCCACAATAAATTTTCATTTAAAAAACGGCCTGGAGCTCAATATAAATTGTTGAATATAATTATTATAAGGCCAAAAATATAACAAAAACAAAAAAAATTAAATATTTTACTAATATTTTGCCAACAATATACAAATGTCCTTTTCGTACTTAGTTATTGTTTATACAAAATATTATTTAAATAAAAAATATTTATTATACAAATAAGTAATTACTTGTACTTTTAGTTTTACCTGTCAATAATTTAATAGGGGGTTCAGTTAGAAATTATGCTTTACAAAACTCTGATAAAACTATTAACACTATTTTTAATTCTGAAGTAAATTCTTTCTTTCTTAAATTTTTTCACGTTAGCTCACTTAACACATATATGTAATACTTCTATATTGGCAGTAAGCTAACTTCTCAATGTGTAAGCATTCCGAAATCAAAGCGAGACAGTCTAGTACCGTTTTTGTCAATGTATTGTGTACTTGAGTGCCGTTTTTGTATATGTGTTGTGTACATGTTTATTTATAAACATGTGTGTTCCACTTCTGTTTCTGTTGATTAAGATAATCCCCTATATTAACGTTATGTATGTAGATAGTCACTAAATTACTACACACACACATACACATCCACCCAAACATACTCAAGTACAAAGTGACAAGTGAAGTGAAGTGGACGCATACAATTTTAACTCCGCGTTTTCAGTAATTTTATATTGGAAAAGCGGCGTTTTGTTACCTTAAAGTGTGTTCGGCAGCAGCAGTGAAAGAAAGTGTCAGAAACGTAGCGGAGTCCAGATAAGTACTTTTATAGATTTATATAAAAAAGAAATGTTTCTTTTCTTTTTCCTTTCCTTTGGTGATCCAAAGAGAAAGCCCCAAATAAAAGTAAAACAACAACAGAAAGTACTTTTGGTGCGCTAAACAGCTGATCGCGAGTGCGAATTCAAGAAAGCAAAAAGCTGGAAGTTTTGGTTAACTAACCTTTGGTAAAGCTTCTGTAAAAGCTTCCAAACCAAAGTCGCAATACGCTAAGTTCGTTACAAAGCTTTTCGCAAAGCTTTCCACTAAGCTTAGCCCGGACACAAACCGAATGGTGATACAGCTTTTACCACGCAACCGGTGCAGTGGTGTGCAATCAAATAGCAGTGCGTAAAATTGCGTACTTGTTTCCACCAAAATAAACAGCTATATAAGTTAGGTCTAATTAAATTAAATTAAATTAGATTAAATTAAGTTAAGTTAAATTGAATTAAATTAAATTAAATTAAATTAAATTAAATTAAATTAAATTAAATTAAATTAAATTAAATTAAATTAAATTAAATTAAATTAAATTAAATTAAATTGAATTAATTTGAGTTAAATTAAATTGAATTAGTTTAATTTAAGCTAAATTTAATTAAATTAAGTTAAATAGAATCAAATCAAATTAAATTAAATTAAGTTAAATTAAATTTAAATTACATTAAATTAAATTAAACTAAATTAAATTAAACTAAATTAAATTAAAATTAAATTAAATTAAATTAAGTTAAATTGAACCAATTTAAATTAAACTAAATTAAGTTAAATTAAGTTAAACTAAATTCAATTCAATTCAATTAATATAAATCAAATTAACTAAATTAAATTAAATTAGATTAAATTAAACTAAGTTAAATTAAATTAAATTAAATAAGTAAATTAAAGAAAACTTAACTAAGCCAAATAAAATATTAAATTAAACGAAAGTAAGCCGCTATAGCGAAACAATCTGTATAAATAAACTAAACTTAATATAACCAATTAAAAACAAAATATAATTACCTGTAAAAAAAAACGTGAGGAAGTGATAAAAATTAAAAATAGATAAACGGAAGCAAAACCAAGGCACCGCGATCCAACCCCCGTCCGGGACTAGTAGCCCCTTCCAGCGGAGTGGAATGACCCCACGATCCCCTGTACGTACCACGTTACTGGCCACGCGACCAGCCAGTGACAATACGGATATCGCGAGTTCCAATTACGTGGTGGATTCTGCAGGGTCACCAGCAGCACGCATGGATAGCGGAAATGCAGCTGACTCTCAGAGAATCCAATCAATCGAGAACTCTGCTGAAAAGTACAACGGCGCCTTCCGTATGATTGGGGAAAAGATCGGGGAACTGAGGAAGATGATGGGCAACCAGAGGCACGTGAACCAGCAAATGAAGAACGTCCTAACCAGCATCTTGAAACTCTTCGAAATCGTTGAGAGTAATGATCCAGAAAGAACCTCAGTTAGTTCTTCAGTGAAATCGACTCAAACAGACCGGCCAGTCAAAGGTGATAAAACAGGGAACAAGGGTAGGTCGGCGAACGAACCCACACCCGAGAACCACCCACAACAGAAAGGAAAACGCATTCGTGTTACCTCACCTCGAGCACAAGCAGAGAAAATGGATCGCCAAACTCGTAGCAGTGGTCATCCAGCAACTGCTGACAACGCAGCCTAGGAGCCAAAAGGCGATAACCAGTCATTATGCTCCAACGTTACCACAGCCACCTTAAATATGGAATGTATTAAGGTGAAACCGAAAAGACGGCAGAGAAAAAAGCCAGCCCGCCCGGACGCAATTGTAATCAAATCTTCTGGAGAGTGTTCTTACGCTGACATTTTGAAAATGGTAAAGAGCGAGGAAAGCCTGAAGGGTCTAGGCGAAACTGTGCGGAAGATCAGGAAAACAGCTAGGGGCGATCTCCTGTTTCAGCTGAACAAGTCTGAGGACGCAAATACTGCGAAACTTCAAGAGGCAGTCGAAGGAGTACTGGCAGGTAAAGCAGAAGTCAGGACCCATACTGAAATGGTTCATATAGAGATACATGATATCGACGAAGTTACGACAAGCGAAGAGGTTTGCTTAGCTTTAAATGGCCAGGGTGGGTCCGCTAAAGTGCAAGTATCCGATATCCGGTCGATGCGAAAAGCGTACGGAGGCACACGGACCGCAACCTTACTCCTATCCGAGAGCGTTGCTAATAAGTTAGGGGCCCAAGGTAAAATCAGAATTGGCTGGGTTATCTGCCGAATAAGACATAAAATACAGCCAAAGCGCTGCTACAAATGTTTTGAGTTCGGCCACATATCCAAGGGCTGTCGAAGTAGCGACGATTTTGGCAAATCGTGCTTCAAGTGCGGTCAAAGTGGGCACACGGCCAAACTATGCACAAATTATGCGTAAAACGTGGCAGCATTTCTACAAGCCACCAGGCAGGAG
>NW_023459333.1:8449-18385 GCF_013731165.1 Rhagoletis pomonella | reverse complement strand
AACATATTCATAGCAAGATTGAAAACACCAATGCGAAATCAAAAAAAGGTTTAACACTGAATGAGTATTGAAAAGGCTGCAATCTTTTATGTGTGTGAATTCTTTAACTCAGTACCAATCATTAGTTCAAAGACACCCTCGTAAACAACTTTTTGATAAAAAGGCAGATCTTTGACAATTGCTCAATTGTAAAAATTCGAGGCGGTGTTACCCAATTTGAGTTTTTTGGTAGAGGGGATTTTATATCATAAATTTGGGATTATATATAAAACCGTTGTAGTTATTAACATTTACCTTTTAAAAATAGTTAATATCTTATATTAAACATGTTTAAATTTTACATTGAATTCGATAGATACATCGCAAAAAACTTTACATTTAGGTTAATAAAATTTTAGTTAACATATTTTAAAAATATTTAGTGTCTTTATGCCATCTGATTATTTCACAATTAGGGAGTTCACAAGGTGTTGTATACTGTCGTACTGTTGTAAATATGTCATAAACTTTAAACGGCTAAATCTATATTTAAGGAATTCGCAAGCTAACATAAAAAATGAAATTTCACACAATTAAAAAATAGTTGGTGGTTATTTCAAGTCCTCTAAACATTTATTTAGCCGTTAAAAACTTTACAACATACAACAATACGACAAATACGACACCTTGTGAACCACCCAAATGTAACTAGCCAGGACTATTACAGTTTTCTATATCGGATGCGATTGTTTCTGATATAATTCGAACACTGAAATTACAAATTTTGATGTGTAATTTAATGCATATTAGGGGATTCACAATTCGTGTTAGACGTCGTAATGTCTTAAAGGCTTAAAATTGTCCAATATAAAGTAACGGTTAAAAGCGATTTGAAAGATTCGTTGGGTATAATAAGAGCCAATAATATATTTCCCACTAGTTTAAAAGCATTTTGGTTATGTTACAAAAGGCCTAAAGAGATATTAGGCGTTATTTTACGTTTAAAAATGTTAAGACTTTAATACATTACGACACTTAACACCTCTTGTCAATCCTCCATATGTGCTTGACCTTTAAACTATATCGTTGTTTATTTGGGTAAAATTAAAATATATTTCACTGTTCAATATTGGAGTTGGTGTGAAGTATGCAAATGAAAACAACAATTATCAACTTATTGAGCATTAGCCTCATTTATTTAAAAAACAAAAGACATTTTGCTTGGTAAAATTTTGATTCTAAGAATAAAATGTTTTTAAACGAACGAAAAATTAATAATAAAATTTTAAGGATTTTAGATACTGCGTATGGTAGCATGAAATTTTACAATATGCTTAATTGTCAGGTGGTTTTTTGTATCGTGGAAACACATAGCAACTGATTTCACACTTACAGTGGGATAAACTTAAAACTTCTAATAAAAATTAGTTAAGATTTTTTATCAATTTTAAGTTTTTGTTTGAAATAATTTTCTATTTATAGATCTTTTCAGAAAATTGCCGTACATCCGATATCTAATAAAATATTGATATCCTCACTTTTTGGAAAAAGAAGTTCAAGATACAAGTTTATGTGCAAAAAATAAATTAAACAATAAAAGTCTCCTAATATATATGGAACATATAATAGAAAAATTTTAATTTCATTACCCAGACTTTATGAATAGCCTACTCTATAAGTAATAGTAAATTCCGAATTAGTAAGTTCAGTCAAGACGTCATTTGGGACTATCTTATGCGAGTATTGTCGACAAAATGTTAGTCTATGAATGATTAAAAATTACCGAATAAATGGCTAATCGCGATTAATGATTAAAATTAATTAAGCGATCGCTGTGGTGTAGTGGTTAGAAGTGCGCACTACCATTCCGCAGGTTGAGGGTTCCAGCCTGTTCCAGCCAACATAAAAAAAAAATGTTTTTTGTAATAGTAGTCGGCCCCCGGCATTAGTCGGCGTAAAACTGTAGGTCCCTCCCCTTTTTGCGACAACATCAAGGCGCATGCCACAAACGGAGGAGTAGCTCGGCCAAACACTAACATATGCCGATGGTCCTCTGCAATAATGGCACAACTCAGGTTTAGAAACAGACATAATTTGAAAGCTTACAGTATGACTGCAAATAATCCAGAATAATTACGTTCCAAGACATATTATTGCTAAATTACGAAACAAAAATTCTTTAATTGGCTCTACTGGAATATATGAAATTTTGAGTTGCGTCGTTATTGCAGAGGACCATCGATATGTAAGCGCCTTTCTATTATTATTAGTCATCATCAATACAATTTCAAATTACATAAACCCAGCCACAGCCCGTTTTTGTATTCGACGCTTCCAGAAATCACATAATACATGAAATAAATAAAAGCTGTTTTGATTAATGTTACATAAACTGGAAACTGTTAAAAATAAGTGCGCTTGTGTACAGAGATTTTAGAACCCATGTAGTTCCTAAAATGTCTGTTTGCAACACATAACAATAAAATGCACATCAAATAGCTAAGAATGATGAAGGAAATCGATTCAGACATGCCTGTTCAACTGGCCGTGCGAGCTCAAAACAAGCACATGTTAATTAAGGGGCTATTCAAGTATTATGTAACCACCAGTGGGAAGCGGGGGTCTTGGTTTGCTTATTTTTAATGACGAGGGGCAACATTTCTTCAAATAAGTAAAACATAAATTACACACGCACAAATTTTGCCTGCAAATTCGAGCACAGTTGAACACTGCACTTCACTCTCGTTTCGAATTTTTGAAAGCATTTTTTAACCTATTTAGTGGTTTAACTCTTCTTGGAGGCGCTTGGTATTGTAAAAAAAATATGCGCAATTCGATCCCTAACTATATTTTTTTGTAAAGAACGCCCGTTTGCTTTAAATTTGTAAAATTACAATTATTTTTTTATTTTGTTTACATCTGTCATTTGTTACAAATAAAGAAAAGTCTAAGAGTTACCAAATATAAAAATTTTTATATCTATTTATTGAAATAATAATTTTCAATAATAATTTATTTAATTAATACTTTATTAAAACACAAATTTGAAGTGCAAATACATTTGTAAAACTATTTATCACAAACTGTCATTAATTGTTTGCAAGCGTACTATAGTTTTCATGCATTTTGAGAACAAATAATCGAGTATGTATACATACATTTGTATAGCATGTACTTACGGCGGCCGCCGTAGCAGAGTGATTATATGTCCGTACTTCCACTCCATAGGACCATGGTTAGATCCCTGGTCAGATCATAACCCAAAATAGCATTCGTCCTTCGGCACGCAATGGCGAACCCTCGAGTATACTTCTGCCTTGAAAACTCTTCTTATAAAATCATTTGGCGTTCGGAGTCAGCCTTAAATATGTAGGTGTCTCCATTTGTGTCACAACAACAGAACTCATGCCTCAAGTTTGAGGAGAAGCTCGGCCAAACACTTAGAAAAATATTTTAGCAGCAAATATTTATTTGATTACTTATTTTAAGGTAGATGGCAATCTTCTGGTTTCACATTTTGAGTACAAAAAACTCAACCCTGATACATCAAATGGTATTAGTACTGAATGATAATGACAGATTGCAATCACATAAACGTACAATCATACATGATTGAGTTTTTCTTTTGCATTCACATTCTCTATGTGATTGGGTGTCAACCATTCCATAACACACTACATATTTTGTGTTTACAATTTGTAACCAATCTCAAGAGTGGTTGTTAAATTTTTTAAAACAAACAATCACATTTTTGAAACGAAACAAATTAGAATGCACACTCAGTTGATTCAATCATTACACAGCTCTGGTATCCACACCAATTCTTTTATAATGCCTCTCGAAAGAAGCCTAAAAAAGAACTCCTTAGATGCCGAGTTTTCTACGCAAACTGATGCGCAAAAGACTCCGGAGATAGATATTCACTCGGAAAACCAAGGGGCAGTTCCAAAAAAGATAACACGGAGTGTAACGGCGTCACGTAACAAAACGGAACGCGAATATGACCCATCTATGAGCATTTGAGGCTGACAATTTGGTACATTTCTGTACCAAATTTTCTTCACTCCCCATAGATGAACTAACGGTGCCCTTGCTGAAATCTTACCGGGAAGACATAGACGAATACTATGCGGAAGTTAAGCGAGCATATCGGAATGTATCGTTGGCTGAAGATGGCGAACTACCCCCAACGTTCAAATTAGTAGCCAGGAATAAAATGGAGCTGTGCCAGGATCGGGCACACAACGTCAAGGCCCAAATTTCGGATCTTATGGACGTGCAGATGGCCCAAATGTGCGAAACGTCTCGTCTAGCAGAGAAACCCCCTTTTCCGGTAAAGGAGCAGGAAAATACCTTTATGTGCCTGAATGTCCCACCCTGTGACACCGAAACTTTCTCCGGAGGTTACGAAGAGTGGCCATCCTTCCGTGACTTGTTCACGGCAGTTTATATTAATCACCCCACACTTACCCCTGCCCAAAAATTGTATCATCTCCGATACAAAACAACCGGAAAAGCCGCAGCCCTGGTTAAACAATACGGTCTTTGCGGTGAAAACTTTACGCTTGCATGGAATGCTCTCAAGTCCCGATATGAAAACAAAAGAATCCTGGTCGACAAGCAGATTAAAACTCTTCTTACTCTATCCCAAGTACATTTTGAAAACAGCGAAGCATTACAGACACTTCAAAATTCCATTAACAATTCTCTGTGTGTCTTAAATTCTCAAGGCGTCCCGACAGAGAATTGGGACCCAATCCTGGTATACATATGCTCGTCGAAGCTACCCCAAGAAACGTTATCTTTGTGGGAACAATCCCTAAGTTCTCGCAAAGACCTCCCAACCTGGGAGCAAATTAACGAATTTCTTACAAAACGATATGAGGTAGTAGAGCGGCTTCACGGCATGAAATATATCAAGCCCGGGTTTGTTCAGAATCGAAGTCATAACAGAACTCAAAACTTCTATGTTGAAAGCAACACGACGAACCCTTGTCCTATGTGCGAGGGAAATCATCCCCTTAGATTTTGCTTCGAATTCAAGAAGTTGTCTGTGCGTGATAAATATAAGGTGGTCCGAGAAAATCAGCTGTGCGAAAACTGCTTCTCATTCTCCCACTTAAGAAGTGACTGCTCAAGTCAAAATACGTGCGCAGTTTGCCATAGAAACCATCATTCGTTACTCCATGTGACCACTCACAATGATAAAAGCCAACAGGAGAAAAACGTATCGCAGGCATCCAACCGCCAAACACTAAGGCGATCCAGGAAACCTCAAAACCCGAGGGAAACACGAAATCCTACAGCTCAAGGAAACCATAACACATCACAAACACCCACAAACGCGACTGACAATTCTCAGTCACCCGCCAATACATACAGTCCACAGGTGCAATCCATGCACACAGTAAACGAAGGAAAAACTCTACTTCCAACAGCTCTCGTCTTAATAGAGCATTTCGGAGTACTGCATAAGGTTCGAGCTCTCATCGACCAAGGTTCTCAAAAAACTTTCATCACCTCGAAAGTGCAAAATCGTCCAAGGCTCCCCACCCGAAAGGCTCAATACGAAATTTCCGGAATGGGTGGAAACTTAATTCAAAATTCCAGCCATATTTGTTCCGTGAAGTTAGTTTCGCCGAAAAACAGAAAGTCGATTGATACCCAAGCAATCGTCCTTCCACAATTGACTAGACTTCTTCCTACCTTCACTATTGAAAAACCCGATTGGAATCAATTCGCCATGTTGGACTTGGCAGACCCCAACTGTTTCCAACAAGCCCTGTACCGATTTCAGAAGAGGATATAGCATGCGAGGACTACTACCAAAGGACCACATATCGTGAGCCAGACGGCAGATACGTGGTGAGACTCCCCTTCAAATCAAGTTTCCCAAACTTGCATGCATTAGGCCAATCCCGTAGCTATGCCTACAGCCAGTTGATCAGTATGGAGAAAAATCTCGACCGAAAAGGCAATCTCAAAGCCATTTACGACGAGATCTTAGAAGAATATCTTACGATGGATCACATGGAACCAACCAGCTCACAAGAAATCGCCTCAGATAGCAAATATTTCTCATTTTATTTGCCACATCATGCTGTAGTCAGACCTGACAAAACAACTACAAAGGTGCGCGTTGTTTTTAACGGCTCTAGGAATACTAGCTCTGGGTATTCCCTCAACGATGTCCTGCACGTTGGTCCCGCTCTTCAACCCGATCTAATGGCCCTGATATTACGGTGGCGATTATATCAATTCGTTTATAATGGGGATATAGAGAAGATGTACCGACAAATCGGTGTTCATCAAGATGACCAAGAGTTCCAGCGAATTCTCTTTCGCAGACCGCATAACTCAGAAGTTCAAGACTTCAGGCTGAAAACGGTTACATTCGGAGTAAACTGCGCTCCATTTCTAGCCATTAGAACCCTTCAACAATTGGCTAAGGATTCACGCAACAGGTTCCCACTCGCTGAACAAGTGCTTCTGCGAGACACTTATGTAGACGATATTTTATCAGGCAGCCATACAATTCCAGATGCTGTGAATAAATTATCAGAAGTTATAAAGACACTCGCTAGTGCTGGATTCCCACTCCGCAAGATAACGGCCAACAACCCAAAGATTCTGGAAAAAATCCCGAAGTCAGATCTCCTTGATTCCGAAAAAGTGGCACCTTTGCGAACCGTTAGTATCCCGCGGTTGGAACTCTGTGGCGCTGTCTTGCTCGCCCAGTTGGTCAAGTCCATACGAGAAAACCTTGACCTCTACTTAGAGAATGCGTTCCTTTGGTCGGACTCTCAAATTGTACTTGCGTGGTTAGAAAAACCGACTCACACCTGGAAGACGTATGTCGCTTACCGGACGTCCCAGATTATGAGCAGCGTTGATAACGCCACATGGAGGCATGTCATCAGCCGTGAAAATCCTGCAGACTTGGGTATCCGAGGTTGTAATCCGCGAGAATTGGCGTCCAACACTCTCTGGTGGAATGGCCCAGATTGGCTTCTACGCTCCCAAGAAGCCTGGCCAAAACCTACCGTTTCGACAATTTTGCCTCCCGAGCAAAGAAACATAGTTGTCAATCTCGCTATAGAAGAGCCAGCCGATGTGCTCGAACGGTTTTCATCTTTTCTCCGTGCGTTGCGCGTGCTTGCTTACGTATTTCGGTTCCTCAACCATGGGCTCGCGAAAAGAAGAAATACCCCCTGTATCTCAACAAATTCCCTCTCTCAGGTCGAAATTCAGTTTATCAAAACGAGGCTCCTTTCGTTGGCACAATCACGATATTACCCACAGGAAGTAAGAGCACTATCCGCGAGAAAGCCCTTGTCAAAGAAAAGCTCTCTCTTAACTCTCAACCCTTCTCTCAATAAAGAAGGTCTCTTGAGGGTAAACGGACGATTATCCCAATCCGGGCTCAGTTATAGTGAACGCCACCCCGTAATTATGCCCGAAAAGTCCCGATTTTGTTGCTTGTATCTGACTTTCCTCCACAAACTACTTCTGCATGCAGAACAAAGTCTAATGTTTCGCATGGCCCGCCAAGAGTTTTACATTCCCCGGCTGAAGCCGCAGATTAAGAAATGTATCCACCTCTGCAAGGTCTGTGCGCTTCATAAACAGCGGACTCAGTCTCAAATCGTGGCTGCGCTTCCCCCCAGAACGCTGTAGTTTGTCCACCCCTTTCTCGACAACTGGTGTAGACTTCGCTGGTCCATTTCAGATTAAAGCGTCTCAGCTCAGAACGGCAACCTTTCTCAAAGGTTATGTCGCGGTTTTTGTTTGCTTCTCGACCAAGGCTGTGCATCTAGAATTGTGCTCTAATCTCACAACAGAAGCATTTCGCGCAGCTTTCGCAAGATTCGTCGGCCAAAGGGGTCTGCCCCGTAAGATTATGTCCGACAACGGAACAACCTTCCTTGGAGCACACCGAGCGCTCAGCAGAGAATTTCTGGAGTTTTCGAAAGAAGTCTCCAAGGACATTCTATCAAATTATTCCCCGCAAGGAGTTGACTGGGAATTCATCCCCCCAGGTGCCCCCCATATGGGCGGCCTTTGGGAGTCAGCTGTCAAAAGCTTCAAAACCCATTTGAAAAAGATAGCTGGCAACCATAAATTCAATTTCGAAGAGTTCTCCACGCTTCTAACCCGTACTGAGGCAGTTCTGAATTCCCGACCTTTATCTCCCCTATCACATGATCCTAATGATATTTTAGCTCTCACCCCAGGTCACTTTCTGAGAGGCGCTCCACTCACGGCGATTCCCGAACCCGACGCGGAAAACATCTCACTGGTCAACCGCTGGGAAAAGCTGAAGGCTTTACATCATCAGTTTAGCCGTAGATGGAAGGATGAATATCTTAAGGAGCTCCACAAGCGCTATAAATAGCAACATCCGCAGAAGGAGATCGAAGAAGGTCAAATGGTGGTTATCAAGGACGAGCCGCTACCCCCGCACGAATGGCGGTTAGGACGCATCATTAAAATTCATCGCGGACCCGATAGCTATGTCCGGGTCGCAGATGTCCGCACGCAGTCGGGCGTACTTACACGTCCGATTGTGAAGTTGTGTGTTTTGCCGTCCTCGTAACTAATAAATCCCTTTATTATCCCTATACAATCACTTTGCTTTCAACTCATCATATACCAACACTAAAGCCCTTTCTATTTACAGTTAACATGTCCGACGCCGAGGTCAGCCGCTGTCAGATCTGCCATCGCCAACACGCACTGCGGTTTTGCAAAGGCTTCAAGGCTATGAATCCCGGGCAACGCGACGACGTGGTACGCGCACATGGCTACTGTCGCAATTGTTTGCCCCGGTCCCACATCACCGGCTGCTGTGACTCGCGGCATAGCTGCCAAAGATGCGGTCTCGCCCATCACACCATGCTGCACGTCGAGGAAGGTCGGCCCAGTTATCGACAGACCCGAGCTACACAAGCCAGACGTCGTGATTACGACCAGGCCACCTCGCGTAACATTAGGCATTCCCATGCCCGATCTTCGCACTCTCGTTCCCGACACCGGTGCGAAAGTAGAAGCCGCTCCTTGCGGCGCATGAGCAAAAGCCGCACCCCGCTGCGAGTAAGCAGAAGCCGCTCCCCGCGGCGCGGAAGCAGATACCAGACTCCGCGACGGACGAGTCGAAGCCGCACCCCGCGGCAGGAGAGCAAGAGACGTACCCAACTGAACCGCCAATCTCGGCATGCTAGCAGAAGCCGAACCCCATTAAACACGAAAAAGAGTCGTATGCCACAGCGGTCGACACAAGACCGGAACACATCAGCACAGCGACGTTCCGTACGGATCGCCCGAGCTCCATCTCGTAAACGAAGTGTTGGCTTCCGACATACAAACCGAGGCATCGAGTCGGCGCGCTATCAAAAGGAAAGGGCGAGATCCCTACTCGCCTCCGCGATTCGATCCTTGTCGGACCTTCGAGACGTTTTTTAATGACTGCACAAGTGCATGGCGGCCCAGGATGGCTAAATCCCTTTTAGCCAAACAGCTGTATCGTGTGTAGGGACCTTTAGGACTGCCTTTTCCGATTCGAAACACACATCCCATCCCTAATTATCTCTGATTGGTTTTTGCTTATTAAAGAAAATATATGTATATCTCTGCGGTTACATTAAATCGTTTAATTTTTGCTTTATTTTCAATTTATATTGTGAACTAATAATAACGCGAATAAGTGAATTGCGAGTTCTTAAAATAAATACATTCGTGAATATAGACAATATACCATTGTAATTAAACACCAGTTAACCGACATTTTTTTGATTTTTTTTAATAAAGATTATTGATAACACACAAGGGATGAAACGCGCCACCCACGAAGGAAAACACTCAAAAAGGTAAAAAAATGTATGTGTAGACCTAACTTTACGAATTTACTGCTGGGTTTCACAGTGCATCTGCGCCTTGCGATCGTATCTATATATATAT
>NW_023459333.1:6802-8349 GCF_013731165.1 Rhagoletis pomonella | reverse complement strand
GCAGGAGGCAACAAATGCCCGGTATATCAACAGGCGCTAAGCAAAATGCAGGTATGATGAGACTTTTGCAGCTTAACCTCAACCATTGTCAAGCGGTGCAGGACCTCCTGTCGCAAACAATATTAGAAGAAAAAATCGATATTGCGTTACTCAGTGAGCCATACAAACCGAAATCGTCACAGTGCTGGCTTCAAGATCAAAGCGGAAAAGCGGCTCTCTGGTCATGTGGGAACCCAGCACGCTGGATGCAAGGTGCCGTGTCCGAAAATGGTTTCGTTGGTGCAGAAATCGGCAACTTGTACGTATACAGCTGCTGCATTGCGCCAAGCATAAGTATACAGGCATTCGAAAATATACTGCTGAAGATAACAATTGATGATAGAGGCAGGCAGAATGTTCTTATAGCAGGCGACTTCAACGCGTGGGCGCAAGAGTGGGGATGCCGCAGTACAAGCCCAAGAGGGAGAGCTCTGCTGCAGGCTTTCGCTTGTTTGGACGTCGTTCTACTAAACACGGGATCTGAACACACCTTTAGCCGAAACGGTTTTGGGTCAATAATAGACCTGACCTTTATCAGTTCCGGGCTATATAGATTCACTGAATGGAAACATAGCACGTGTGATACGCAAAGTGATCATTCAGCTTTAATTTGCAATATCAACTGCAGACGAGAACTGTATGAAGTCCGCCCGGAATATCGCACGGCTGGAAAACCAGTACTTTAGACCCCGACTCGTTTACCAGCATACTACCATCCACCGTTTACCAAGGGTCAGCAGACTCCATGGCCGAACACCTAATGGCCGATATTCGCACAGCATGCGATGCTTCAATGGCCAGGAGAACTTCCTCCACGTATCGTCATGCGGTTTACTGGTGGAACGATAACATAGCTGACCTGCGAAAGAAATGTCTAAGATGTAGGCGAAACGCTCAGAGAGCTAGGGAAAGAGACAACTTCGTGGTACTTCGTGCGGCTTATAAGAGTGCACGCGACTCACTAAAGAAAGGAATTCAAGAAAGTAAGCGGCAATGCTTTTTAGAGCTTTGCGATGATGCTGAACGGAATCTTTGGGGCTCGGCTTACAAAATTGTCTCAAAAAACCTGAAAGGTAGAAACATGAATCTGACA
The DNA here is from genome assembly GCF_013731165.1 of Rhagoletis pomonella. Lineage (NCBI taxonomy): Eukaryota > Metazoa > Arthropoda > Insecta > Diptera > Tephritidae > Rhagoletis > Rhagoletis pomonella. Next base: position 7,217 of record NW_023459333.1, on the reverse strand, counting down.
AACGCTGCATACCAAAGTCCGTTGTGGAGACACTATTTCCCGTTCAGAGGCCGTTAGTGTCCACTATGGATGGTGATCCGTTGAGTGTTGGTGACCCTGTAACGGAAGAAGAAATAACACTCGCAACAGGTAAAGTGGAAGTAAAGAAAGCTCCTGACCCCGATGGTGTGCCCAACATAGCTCTAAAGCTTGCAGTCCACCAGTGCGCTTCCTCTTTCCTACAAGTTTTTAATGGATGTTTAACGAATGGAACTTTCCCTCAAATCTGGAAGAGGCAAAAGCTTGTTTTAATACCTAAGCCGGGTAAACCTCTGGATGATCCCTCAAGTTTTCGGCCTATTTGTCTGCTGGACACAGCAGGTAAAATCTGGGAGCATATAATTGCCAAGCATCTCGACAGGGAAGTCCAAGAGAA
>NW_023459333.1:0-6702 GCF_013731165.1 Rhagoletis pomonella | reverse complement strand
GTACTTTTGGCCAGCTTTTTGATACAAATACTCCTCTGTGCGTCGTTCTACTAAACACGGGATCTGAACATACCTTTAGCCGAAACGGTTTTGGGTCAATAATAGACCTGGCCTTTATCAGTTCCGGGCTATATAGATTCACTGAATGGAAACATAACACGTGTTATACGCAAAGTGATCATTCAGCTTTAATTTGCAATATCAACTGCAGACGAGAACGGTATGAGCGGACTTACAACCCCGGAATATCGCACGGCTGGAAAACCAGTACTTTAGATCCCGACTCGTTTACCAGCATACTACCATCCACCGTTTACCAAGGGTCAGCAGACTCCATGGCCGAACACCTAATGGCCGATATTCGCACAGCATGCGATGCTTCAATGGCCAGGAGAACTTCCTCCACGTATCGTCATGCGGTTTACTGGTGGAACGATAACATAGAGGACCTGCGAAAGAAATGTCTAAGATGTAGGCGAAACGCTCAGAGAGCTAGGGAAAGAGACAACTTCGTGGTACTTCGTGCGGCTTATAAGAGTGCACGCGACGCACTAAAGAAAGGAATTCAAGAAAGTAAGCGGCAATGCTTTTTAGAGCTTTGCGATGATGCTGAACGGAATCCTTGGGGCCCGGCTTACAAAATTGTCTCAAAATAGCTGAAAGGTAGAAACATGCATCTGACAAACGCTGCATACCAAAGTCCGTTGTGGAGACACTATTTCCCGTACAGAGGCCGTTAGTGTCCACTATGGATGGTGATCCGTTGAGTGTTGTTGACCCTGTAACGGAAGAAGAAATAACACTCGCAACAGGTAAAGTGGAAGTAAAGAAAGCTCCTGACCCCGATGGTGTGCCCAACATAGCTCTAAAGCTTGCAGTCCACCAGTGCGCTTCCTCATTCCTACAAGTTTTTAATGGATGTTTAACGAATGGAACTTTCCCTCAAATCTGGAAGAGGCAAAAGCTTGTTTTAATACCTAAGCCGGGTAAACCTCTGGATGACCCTCAAGTTTTCGGCCTATTTGTCTGCTGGACACAGCAGGTAAAATTTGGGAGCATATAATTGCCAAGCATCTCGACAGGGAAGTCCAAGAGAAAGGGGGAATATCGGCAAACCAATTCGGGTTTAGAAAAGGGAAATCCACTGTGAATGCGGTAGAAGAAGTCATTAAGTTAGCACGGGATGCAACGAGCGGTACACGGTGGCTGCGAGGAGCAAAAGAGTACTGCGTGATTGTTACCTTAGACGTAAAGAACGCGTTCAACTCTGCCAACTGGGCTAAAATACTCGATAGACTGGAGAGTATTGGAATTCCTTATTATCTTCGAAGACTAATACGAAGTTATTTCCACTCGCGAGTGCTGTGGTACGAAACGGAGGAGGGCCTGCAGCGGGCTGAGATAACAGGTGGCGTTCTACAAGGATTCGTACTAGGCCCTTTACTATGGAACATTATGTATGATGGAGTTTTTCGTACCGAATTGCCCGAAGGATCATCCATAGTAGGTTTTGCAGACGACATTGCGGTAGTAGTATCTGCGAAACTTCTTGATGTCATATGCGAAAAGGTAGCATCATCAGTCGGCGTGATTAAAAGTTGGTTAAATAGCTTCGGCCTGAAGCTAGCCGAGCAAAAACAGAAGCAATACTTATCTCGAGTCGTAAGAAACTAGAGGAGGTAGCGCTAAAAATTGGCGACCACACCATCAAAACGAAACCCACAATTAAATACATGGGAGTGGTGCTAGACAAGCGTCTTACTTTCAGCGCCCACTTGAGCTATGTGAGAGAGAAAGCAGCTTCAACGATCACGGGACTATCTCGAATAATGCTTAATACGCGAGGACCGAAACAGCGCAGACGTTTACTCTTAGCGAGCGTGGTTAAAAGCCGAATACTGTATGCGGCCCCAATTTGGTCAATCGCGGCAGAGTGTCCAGCATACTTCCGCGGAGTCAACTCAACACACCTTTTATGTGCGCTCCGAGTCTGCAGCGCCTTCAGAACAGTGTCGGACGAAGCAGCTTTCGTAATCGCCAGTATGATATCCGTAGATATACTGGCGAGTGAATCGACGGTCCTTGCGTCCACGCCGCGTACTCTAACTCAATTAGACCGACGTCAAGCCCGGGAAAGCAGCATTAGGGAGTGGCAAAACAAGTGGAATAATACGACTAAAGGTCGTTGGACCTATCGCTGCATACCAAATCTGGTATCCTAGCTTGATAGAACGCATGGCGAGGTAGATTTTTATCTTAGTCAGTTCTTTAGCGGTCATGGCTGTTTTAAGGCATACCTATTTAAATTCAAACATGAGCGCGACCCGTACTGCGACTTCTGTCGAAATGGCGTGGGAGAAGATGTGCACCACGTTTTCTTTGAGAGCCCTCGATTCCATCAGCAGCATACATTTAGGTATGTTTAAATCAGAAATTTTTATTTTTTTTTTAGTTGACCATTGACCTCGGAATTCACGATAGGGAATTTGTTTTTGACGAATCGAAACAGTTTGTCTCTTTTCAGCAATACTTGGAGTTTAAAATACTATTTCATTTAGGTCTCTATTAATTTTCGATCGGTAGATATTTGCTTTTATATATACATTTTTTTTTTTTAGTTTCAAGGTCGAGAAACTGTTTTTGAAGAATGCGAATAATTTCCCCGTATTTACCAGTATTTGGACTTTATAATGCCGTTTAGTTTGTGTCTCTATCTTGTTTGGATCGGGAGATATTTGATTTTGTCCATTTTTTCCCAAAACAGAAAACAGTGCGGCCCTGCCTATGGTATTCGACGCCCTGAATACGAATCCGAGGTCTGTTAGTCTCCATCACGTCAGGTTCGAGGTCATTTGAAGGTCAAGTAGGGAAAAATTCGTTGAAAAATCTGAAAACTCAATACAATTCTTCAGAATTGATCTTGAGATGACCTTGGCACAACCTGTTGATAACATTGAAGAACCAAGGCACCCCCATATTCGGATTTAGCGACAACAAAAACCTATGTACATACATATATGAATTTTTAATTTTATTGAATGCATTTTTTCACACCTCGGGTTCGCATTCAGCGCGTCGAATACCACAGGGATATAGGGGTTTGGTTCAATATGCAGAAACTTTTTTTTTTTATAAGCCTATGTTATTTATGAAAATATAGTTCATTCTATAATGTAATCCATATATATAAAAGCTTCATACTTTATATAAAGTTCATAAAAATTAAGAAAACAATATCAAAATGTTTATTCAGAATTTCTGGAAAATTTTTGAGTATGCAGTTTTGTAGCCCGTTCAATTCTGGTAAAATAAGGTGGAAGTTTCAAGTCGCTAAATATTACCGGTGATTTTTTTTGTGGAGGGTGTTGCGCGTTTTCTTCCATATAAAAAATAGATTTTGATTATGCGTTGTATAGAAGAAAAGAAAAAAGCAGAAAAAGCCGACACCTTTGCTTGCCACTTAAAAAAAAGTATTCGTCCCACCCAATACAACAGAAACCGTTACAACTACATTGAGTTACCCATATCAAATGGACCCACCCATTGAAAAGTTCTCTAAATCAGAAATAAAAACAGCCATTGAAAAGCTAAAACCCAAAAAGGCACCTGGCTACGACTTAATAACTGGCCAGTTATTAAAAAAATTATCCCCGGCAGGCATAAATTTTCTGACAAACTTGTTCAACGCGGTTCTGTACATCGCTTTTATTCCTCCTCAATGAGAAGTCTCACAAGTTAAAATAATTTTAAAACGGGGAAAAAATGCTGAAGAGCTTTTTCTGGAAGAGCTTTTTCTTAAAAGATTGCTTCCACTTATCGGGAAGAAGAAACTTATTCGGAACCACCAATTTGGGCTTACAGCACAATCGAACAAGTTCATAGGCTTGTCGATAAAATCTAGTCAGCATTTGACAAAAAGAAATACTACACTGCTGCTTTCCTCGACATATCACAAGCCTTTGATCTCGTTCGGCACGATGAGCTACTTTACAAAATCAAAACTACCCTCCCTACCAACTACTATATATTCATTCAGTCCTATCTGAAAGAGCGCTACTTCTTCGTCAATCAAGGCGTAGAGCTGTCTGAACTACATGAAAGCTTAGCTAGGGTGCCACAAGGCAGCGTAATGGGCCCAATTTTATATCTCCTCTACTCGTACAATTTGCCTATTGCTGAGGGCGTCACCATTGGCACTTTTGCTGATGACACTAGTATTTTAGCGGAAGACATTTCCCCTAATACGGCTTCAATAAAACTTTAAAATGCTCTTAATACAATCGATGATTGGCTCAAAAAATGGCGGTTAAGATATAATAGCACTAAATCTGTCCAAGTAACGTTCACACTCAACAGAGGTACCTGCCCACCAGTCCAACTGAACGATGTTAACATACCACAAAGCAATGAAACTAAATACCATGGAATCAGGGATGTTGCGAATATTCGCATTCGCATTCGCTATGCGAATGATTCGCATCATTTTACACATTCGACAATCGCGTTCGCATCAAATGATACGAATGTTTTGCGAATGCGAATGTGTACATGGGCAGAGATTCCACTCTAATATTGTTGAAATGGCTCTAAGTCTGTCTAACCAGGGTGCGGACAATAGCCGGCTTTTAGCTTCAGGCGCTAAACGGTTAAGTAGTATATCAAGCAGTATTCAACAAGTACTGCTAAAAGTCTTATAAGCAACCTAGAAATGATTTTAGATTCCTCAAGCGAAAGCAAAGGCTCGGATGTAGAATCTGGAGACATGAAAAAATTTGAAAGTAAAGCTCGATTGAAGAAGGCCTATCATAAAGAAAAACGAGCTCATATCGGTGAAAATCTTCTCGATTGATGGAAAACTAAACTAAAGTACAACCAATTGACAGATCTGGCCGCAAATATTTGAGCGCTCCAACCGCCAGCGTTCCAAGCGCAGGGCTACCAACTTGGCTCAAGCCGTGCCATTTTCGGCCCTATTTTACTTCCAATGGCACTCAATATTTCAATTCGGCACAAAGTGCCAAAATGGCATTTTTGTAAAAAATAACATCTCAATACATTTTTGTGAAATCCTTTGCGTGTAGGTACTTCTCACTTCAAATTTATAAAGGCTATTCAACTGGTTTATATTATTTTGAAAATAAGGTTCTTATTTTCTTGCTAAATGGGATTGATTAAAAAGAATGACACCTTTTTTGGCACTTTTATTTTTCTATTTGACACATTTTGGCACTTTTTCATCCTCAATATGGCACCTTATAGCTAAGGATAGCTGGCAGCCGCCTCACGAGGAAAAGTCAACAAAATTACTTTTTTTTAAATATGATATGCTCTTTTGAACTTTGACTACTAGATTAAAACACTGTATAGGTTAAGCACTCGTTCAATGTTCTAATAATTAAAAAAAATTTATGTATTAAAAACGATGACTTAAGTTGATTATAGCTTTTTTAATGTTATTCCTAAAGGTGTTCTTACACGATATGTATTTGCATGTGTACATGCCACTTTTTCAAGTCATATGTAATTGTATATGGGTGTCAAATTCATTATATTTGGTTAGCGTTTACACGATATGTATTTGAATATGTACTTTTATTTGAAATGGCAGCTGATTTAGTGTCAACAAAAATTACTTACAGTTTGAGAAAAATAATTAAATGGAAATTTCCGATGGACGCAAAAGATAAAAAAATTGTTTTGTTCGCTATTGTAATGTCTGTTGCTTCAATGCGAAAGAAAAGGAGTAAAGTTAAAAGATCGCGGCGGCAAAGAGCTCTATGGAGTGAAAAGTGGTTACTGCGAAGAGATTCCGGCCGAGGATTGGCTTCAATGGCTATGACGGAGCTGTTCGTGGAAAAACCAAAAGCTTTCAAGAACTTTGCCAGGATGTCAACAAATACGTTCTCTGAACTACTAGAGAAACTTACTCCATTTATTGCAAAGCAAGACACACCGATGCGTCAAGCAATCTCTCCCAGCACGAGGTCACTATATTTCATATATGTATTTTAGAGCATTATATGTATGTATGTACCAGCTTATACTCGTGGGTTTGATTAATTTTAGTTTTATAATTTTAATTTTATATACGTATATATGTACATACATACATGTTATAAATCAATTTTCCTTTAGGTTGCTTATAACACTTCGGTTTTTAGCCACCGGGGAAAGATTTAGTCAATTATCTTTCGGCTTCCGAACATCAGATTCAGCAATTTCACAAATTGTATCAGAAACTTTTAAAGCTATTTACTTAGTTTTGAGAGACGATTTTTTAAAGGTATAAACCTTGACAAATATGAGACATTTTACTAATTGCTTAAACTATTTTTTGTTATAGATGCCCCAAAATAGCAATGAATGGCGCATTGTGGCGGATGAATTTGAAAGGAAATGGAATTTCCCCCATTGCTTGGGAGCTATAGGTTTGAAGTGCCTAAACTGATTCTAAGTTCATACATACATATTTTTATTTTTTCTTATCGCAGACGGCAAACATATAGCGATTCATTACAAAAAAGAGTACGGGTCTTATTTTTTCAACTATAAAGGATTTCATAGCGTTATTTTGCTAGCCATAGTCGACGCAAATTATAAATTTTTATATGTAAATGTTGGAACGAATGGAAGAGCCAATGATGCCGCGGCCTTCAATGAGTCATCTTTTCTTGAGGGACTAAAAAAGAATGCATTTAACAT
>NW_023459332.1:60363-63394 GCF_013731165.1 Rhagoletis pomonella | reverse complement strand
CGTGATAACCGACAATTGTAGGGAAGGATAACAGGATGACGTTCGTTTTATGCCCGATCGAGGGATGCCCCAAGACGCCCATCTTTTCTCAACATATCATCATTGGGGATAAATGGATTGAGGGTCAAAATGTCCCGTTTTGCATCGATTGATTCTTCAGCCTTCAGTTTCGCGATTTCCGCTCCGTAGTGTTGCTTCTGAGAAATAGTTATTAGGCGTGTGGTCATTGCCTTAATTTCATCGCCTGAAATTGAACAAGACTCCAGCTGAAATGAAGCTTTTGTTTTCGGATTAGATCTTTGAGAGAACCTCAAAATGTATGATATTATTCTTAAAGCTCTTGGTAAGCCATGTTTGTGTTGTAATACGTACCTTGGACTGGCTATTTTTCTCTGTCTTCTTGTAGCCAAGTAGGTCCCTGCCACCCAGAGGGTTGTTGAGCAATTCAATCGCTGATGCGCCCCGACTTGCTAGATCTGCTGGATTCGTTGATGAATCTACATGTAACCAATTTGAGTTTCCTACTTTATCTATAATTTTTGTTATTCGATGGGCAACAAATGTTAACCATGAACATGGGGGTTGCATATCCAAGCCAGGACAATCATTGAGTCGGTCCACAGATGCAATGTCAAGTGACCAATATAGAGATTGCTCATGACAGCTTCAATGATTTCTGCGAGTAGTACGGCCCCGCAAAGCTCCACACGTGGTAGAAAATTTATATTTCTGGAGCTACTCTGGTTTTTGATAGAAGTAAATTTACAAATACCTCGCTTTATTTTTCTACTCTTAGGTAGACCGCAGCAGCATGCGTCTCAGAATCCGAGAATTTCCACCTTTTCCGTATGCGAAAAACGTACCCACCGTGATATACGTATTTTGTCGATTTCTTTGTAGTTTGGCGTGAATATTTTCCAACGCTCCAGTGTAGTTGGAGAACTATTTTATCCCAGTTCGTACCCTCCAACCAGATATTTTGCATCAGTATCTTAGCTAAAATAATGATTGGTGCCAGCCATTCGAGTGCATCAAAGAGTTCAGCGATAGCACACAGTATCGCTAGATTCTCGTGATTTCCGATCAGTTTGACTATGACATAGAAATTATCGGAATGAGCATTCCATCTTATGCCAAGCGCCTTTGCACTGCTGCACAATTTAATGGCTCTGGTGGCTTCTCTTCTATGACCCTTGAAGACATTATATGTTGCTGCACATTTCAAGTGTTTCCACTTTCTATATGCCTTGTTGCGCTTCTGAATAAGACCCTTTATATAGTTGTTGAACCAAGGCCGTTTACGAATATTGCCTGATTTTGTTACAAGCGGCACATACTGTTCATATAGGGAACTTATATTGGTTTGAAGAAAATTCACCTGCTCGTTTGTGGATACCAAAGAGTAAACATACTCCCAGGGTATGGCATCAACAGCTTCTTCAAGTTGCTCATAATTAATATGCATAAAATCTCGATATGAATAAGAAACCGTATTACAAGCTAGCTTAATATCCAGTGTTAGAAAAATGAGGTCATGTTTAGAGAAATTTGGGACGGATAGCTGGTCGTAGATTAGAATTTTCGACGTATCACTTACAAAAAATATGTCCAAGAGCGTGCTGCTTTTTTGGGTGTAATGTGTAGGGGTTGACGTGTTTACTGGGAAAGGACCCAGATTATGCATTGCAAGTGAAAATTTGTTTTCAGTAAGCAAATCATTGTTAAAATCTCCAGCTATTACAATGTCGCTAAAGCTGAGGCTAAGATTTTCAATAAAATCTATAAAATTATCATAACCAATGTGTTTGTGAGGTCTATAAACACATCCTATGAGTATCTTTGTATGATTAGACATGATTTCAAAAAAGAGGTATTCAATTGAACTATAAGGCTCTGATGTACATTTAATTCTACAGGACAAACTAGATTTGACGAACACGGCAACACCGCCACCGTGCCCAAGTCTATCTAAACGAAAAAGTTTATATCCATCAACACAAAACAATTTGTCACTATGCCACGCAGAGAACCAAAACTCGGAAACACATACAACATCTGAACTCATCAATTTTTGATGGTAAGCTCTGGGCGTTAAGATGACATATTTTTAACCCGTTTCTTTGTCTACCAAGTATGCGCATCATATTAAACATGCTGTCATAGTCTTTAGAACGAAAGCGGCTGTTAATATTCAAAACAACAAAAATATCGAAGACATTGCACTTTGATGTCAAACAAAAAGCCACGTAAAATGCCAAACAAATTGCAGCACTTGAAAAAAAGAAAGAGTAAGAGAGCGAAAGAAGTTAACAAACAAAAAGTTAGAAATAATAAATTGAGAATTTGAGGGTGTTAGAAAAATTTTGAAAACAGTTTTGTGAAGTACTGGCGAGCTCTACGACCTCATGATTCAATATTAAAAGCATATATGTAATACTTCTATATTGGCAGTAAGCTAACTTCTCAAAGTGTAAGCATTCCGAAATCAAAGCGAGACAGTCTAGCACCGTTTTTGTCAATGCATTGTGTACTTGAGTGCCGTTTTTGTATATGTGTTGTGTACATGTTTATTTATAAACGTATATGTTCCTTTTTTTTCGTACGTGTTTATTGATATATCTGTACTGTAGTGTTTTCGGACGGTACTAGCTCTTACTGCCAATATAGCAGTATTACATATATGAATAAAAGGTTAGCTCAAAAAACAGTTTTCTCGCCACCCTCTTGACAAAATCGGCTCCCTTAGCAAGGCACTGTGTGTGGGTTCGTGTGTGTGTGCAAAGCTTTTGTAAGGGAGCTAAGGGAGTGTCAAAACTCTAATGTCACTAATGAGCAAACCTTTAATTATTGAATCATGCTGCGACCTGTACTAGGTCACTTAAAAAGTAAGTGATTTTTTTTTTATTTATGTATATCCGATCAGTTTGTATTTTGTGAAAGACAAGCCTATCACAAACTAAAAGATTTTCACAAAATACAAACTGATCGGATATACATAAATAAAGTATCAACATCGGAAGGCCTGCCGAAA
>NW_023459332.1:54991-60353 GCF_013731165.1 Rhagoletis pomonella | reverse complement strand
AAAAAAGCATTTATTTATTATTTGTTAAAACAACATAAATATAAAAAGGAGCAATATGAAGGACTATTACAAACACATGAAATATAAGCATGGGGAACATACATGCATGATGTTAAAACATTACAGTAAACAAAAGCAAAAATTAGCAAAGCAAATGGAACAACTAGAATTCTTATTAGAATGCAAAAGGTACGATCTGACTCCGAACCACTTGACCAATTCGGTAAAAAACATAATTATAAGCACTACATTCGAAAGAATAAGACAGCGAATGGACAAAACTAAACACACTTTCCTCATGAAAATATTAAACATAGAAATAACACAAACTAACATAGACATCCGAACAACCAAAAATCTGTTACACCACGCACAACAACAATTAAAACATACTTTGAGTGAGTTGGAATTTAAACCATTCATCCAAAAAAAAAACTTAATAAGTCAGAGGATTGCGAAGGAGAAGAAATCAGTACTAACATCCAAAACAGATAGAATAAAACAGGAAAAATGCGAATGTTGGGAATAAACATCAACAACAACTGGTTCATCAACAAAACTAATATTATATTTCCCCAAGAAGTTCAGAGGCTACTCTCCCTTGGTAGAAAGTTCACACTACCAACAACAAGAACTAACTTTTCTCCAATACACATCATTGCGGAGATGGAACAAGTAATACAATCTATAGAGAATGAAAACGAAAAAGAATTGGCAAGAAACAAATTAAGCAATAGAGTTCTCCTTTTCAAACGCAACATCAAAAACAACTCAGCGGAAAAATTTATTTTGGAAGCCCTTAATAAAACCAAAACATTTCTTAAATCGCACAAAAACAACATCGTTATAACTGATGCCGACAAGGGAAATAAAACAGTTGCAATGTACAAAACAGAATACTCAGAGAAAATTAGCGATCTACTAGGAGACAAGAATACATACAAAAGCATAAGAACCGACCCAACAAACGCCCTACAAAGGAAAAACAATAACATAGTAGACGACCTTTACAAAAGCAAATACATAAACATAAGAGAAAAACAACAACTCGCTAGCACTGCAGCAACAGCACCAAGATTGTATGGGCTGCCAAAAATACATAAACCTGAAGTTCCTTTACGTCCAATTGCATCGTCCGTTAAAGTCCCATGTTACAATCTGTCTAAATATGTTGGAGGAATCCTAAAAACATTAACCAGTGAAAATTATAATATAATAAACACTTTCAACCTAAAAGATAAACTGAAAAATATATATGTGTGTAAAGAAGAAGTTTTAGTGTCGTTTGATGACGTTTCTTTGTTCACTAATATACCTACAACTCTAGCTGTGAGAATTATAATGAAAAACTGGGTGTTTAGGCCTCCACGCTAAATCAAATACTTAAAGTAAATTATCGGGTGTACCACCCTAATGTTAATTTAACAGATGCACACACATACACATTCGTATGTGAAACAAGACAAAAAGAAAAACTGCACTTTTCCTGTCAGTGCACTTTCGTTAAATTTCCCCTGAAAACGGAACTCTTCAAACCGTTTAGAGGGTTCGACTTCAGTTTCTAACTTTTTAAACTTTCTATTGGATTTCAATCACCAGCGATTACGGACGTTCCGCCACCACACCACTTCATAACCAAGGTAATATTGTAAGCCCCCTTGAATTTTAATATACCTATTAAATAAACCGTCAAACTTAATTGTATTTCAAACTAAAACCTGGTGCTTTTGTTTTCTTATTTTTCCAATAAAAAAACACTGGTGCACTTATCGAGTCTATACCCATTAAGTCGCCAGGGTTTTTCATGGTCCATCTTCGCCAGGAACTATAATTAACCAGAGCAAAGCAAATACAGTCCACTGCAGCTAAACAAAGGCGCCATTCTTTGAATATACCAGCGGTCAAGGGTCACTAGCGGTCTCCAGATTATTACATCTGCGCATACAACCGTCCGCCAGCATCAACTGGAGAATTGCCACAAACACCAGCGTGAAGTTACAATAAGTCGGGAACGTACCACATCAGTACACAACACCCAAATTAAGCACCAACACCACATTAAAAAACATTCAGGAGTTTTAAAGGTATGTGGTTGACATTTCAAATTTCTTGCACATTCTCGTATACGTAATACGGCAAATATTTAAAATACCAAAAACCTGCGCATATCCAAAATTATCGCGAGTGATCTTGTGGAAATCATCAGTGCATTGATATCACTTTTTGTGTTCTTTCGCACTTAATTAGTAAATAACGTTGTGAACAAATATCTGCAGCAATACACAAGTGTGGGTTAGAGTAGATTTTTCTGTGCTTAACACCACCTCAGTTGTTAGTGTAACCTTAATTTATAGCGAGCACACTTTTTACAAGTTTTTTTTTTGTTTTTTTTTATTATATTTAGTTTCGTGTTTTCAAAATCACTTATTCAAATTTGCAAAACATCGATTTTATTATATTTCACATCGAGTTTGCTTTCAATATTTTCAAACAATCGTGTTGCAAGCATTTGTTAATTGGTCAAATCATCGGCACTAACAACAATTCACTGAGTTGAGGATACATAACCTCACTTGTGACTGCACTTGTTACACACATTTGGTTTCACATTGAGACACTTTTTAACTTCTGCAATTCTGCATCCACAAGATCACTTTGAACGATTAATCAACAAAAATAATATATGCGTAGCACAGTTGAATTATTTCACATTTATACACAAATATTTCGCTGAGAGTTGGGTGGCGAGTATCAGTTCCTGTAATCTTAGAAGATTTTCATTAGTGTACGCGAGTGTACATAAATACATATATTTACATACATATATTACGCTTGATATTTAATAAATAATTTGATATACGTGCGAAATTGCACCTAAATTGCGGTGTTAACTTATTTGATTGTGGTGGTTTATTCGCTTAAAACTTTGGGAAAGTTATAATTTTCGAAGTGCTCTCGTAACTTATTTTCATTAGGATCTTAAAAATGGAAACATTTATCCGATTAGCTGATGTTGTGCCTGAGTTTGAGGCCGACTACAATAGCATGACTGAAACGGAGCACACAAAATACACTCTTGCCATCCAGCAAGAGGAACTGAAAGCCATGTGGAGGAAAGCAAAGATAGCGTACGAAGAGTATTTAAGTTCAGGTGCGGTAGAAGCAAAATCAGCCTCAGTGAAGGCTAAGTATAAAAGTACCTATTCTACTTATCTGCGCTGCATGTCGAACATGGCAGAACTCCATGCGAAGCTCGTCAAAAGTGACAAAGATACCGAGGATATGTCGGCCAGAGAACACAACATCCATCTCCCACCGTGTGATACGGATGTGTTCAAAGGCGATTATCTCTCGTGGCCTACATTCCGTGACATGTTTACGGCCATTTATATCAATAATAAGCGCCTCACTCCTGTAGAAAAGTTGTTTCATTTGAACCAGAAAACTCAGGGGGAGGCCAAAGAGATAGTTAGCAAATGTGATGTTACAAACGAGGGCTTCAATACTGCATGGAAAAACCTTTGTGATAGGTTCGAGAATAAACGCATTCTAGTGAATTCGCAGATAAAGATTCTTTTTAACCTAGAGTCAGTAGAAAGTGAGTGCGGTACTTCATTAAAAAAGTTACAGCGAAATATTAATAATTGTTTATCGGCTTTGCGATGTCATCAAATTGACGTATCCAATTGGGACGCCATCGTTACATATCTCTGCTCCACGAAATTGCCAGAGAGTACGTTGGCTCTTTGGGAACAAACAATTGAAAATAAAACCGAAATTTCCAAGTGGGAGGATATGGATAAATTCCTCTCTAATAGGTTTCAAACACTTGAAACAATATCAGATATTAAAGCTGTAAAACACCCTCGATTTTCAAAGCCCCAAAATAGCAAAAACAATGAAACTCAGAAAAGGCACGGGGCCTACCAAGCAAGCGTAGCCAAGATTCTGTGCAAATTTTGTAAAGGCAATAATCACAAACTGTCAAAATGCCAAAAAATTTCTTAAAATAACAACGGCAGACAGAATCGCCTTCATTAAAAATAATCATGGTTGCTTGAATTGCTTATCTTCTGGACATACTGTGACTAGGTGTACATGCTCATTTAATTGCAGCGTCTGTCACCAAAGACACCACACGCTCCTTCACATTCAAGCATTTCAGCCAAAAGCAACTATGAACCAAAGGCATCAAACAAAAGTATCCGATGGGTCAGAGAACATCGCGTCAACTTCTGCTCAAGCTCAGGCAAGACACGATGCTACCAAAGCAAACAAAGGACCAACCCAAAATGTCCAATCCTGCTTTGCTAATACCAACATAGGAATTCTATTAGGGACCGCCCGAGTCAATATATATTTTAATAATACAAATTTTTCGGCCCGCGCTCTAATAGATTCCGGATCGGAGTGCTCTTTCATTACTGAAAGACTTAAGCGTAGGATTAATCTGCCCTCGGGGAGGATACAAGCTCAAGTATCTGGAATAAATAACACAGTCTCAGCTCAAGTAAAAGAGGCGTGTTTCACACAACTGCGGTCACCAATTGACCCACTGATCAATATAGATACCACCGTGTTGGTATTACCACAATTAACTGAAAATCTACCGACTTGCCAAATCGATGCTAGGACTAAGCAAGCGTTTCCAGAGTTAGTTTTAGCAGACAAGAGATTTTTTGTAAGTGAGCAAGTTGATCTTGTCCTCGGTGGAGACATTTACGCACAAATAATGCTAGGCGGTATAAGGAAAGACGTACTGGGAACTCTTCTTGCTCAGGAAACCGTCTTCGGCTGGATTCTCACCGGTCAAACTGACACAAGTACCCCAGCGAATAAGTGCGTATCATTTTTTAGCGAAATAAATTTAGACAAACGCTTAGCGTCCTTTTGGGAATTGGAAGATATCCCAAGAAATAAGACCTACAACAAAGATGAAACCTATTGCGAGGAACTTTATAAAAGCACTACTAAACGGAATAAAGCAGGCAAATATATTGTGTCACTGCCGTTCAAACAGGATTTTCCAAATAACGTACGATTAGGTCCGTCACTTAAGATCGCTTGCTCACAATTTTTTCGAAGTGAAACGCGTTTAGCAAAGGATCCACCTTTACAAACAGAATACAATAGGGTCTTGTCTGAATACGAGACATTGGGCCACATGACTCGGATTCCTGAACATATTCCTGGAGACGAATGTGAGAACTACTTCCTACCTCATCATGCTGTCAGGAAAGAGGAAAGCACTACCACCAAAGTGCGAGTAGTCTTTAACGCATCGTGTCCGACTGCAAACGGAGTCAGTCTCAACAACATCCTCCACCCAGGTCCAGTCCTGCAAAGTGACTTGACAATTTTA
>NW_023459332.1:53169-54891 GCF_013731165.1 Rhagoletis pomonella | reverse complement strand
CTTGGCAATAATATTTTATGTACGATTTTTTGCAGGCAAGCCTATATGATTGGTTTTGTAATTAAAATATCTTACCTATGATATCAATTTAGATTGGTTAACAGATCGCTGTAGTTACCTGTTCACATCTACTTGCCAAGTAGCCATGCACAGAAATAAGTAGGCAAGCCTACCTAGGCATATTCTGTGTGTTAAAAACTATCAATTGAGATGAAACTCATTCGGTTATCACAAGAGTGAAGGTGATGAAAGAATATTGATTAAAATTAATTAAATTAAAAATAGCTGTGAACACTTTTCGATAGGCAAGTTATCATAGGCTTATTTGTTTATAAATTATATTTGATAAAAAATATGTCTCATCGAGTTATCAGATCGCCGAAGATCGATCTCCCACGGTCTCCTCTACTATTATAATTTTTACATGATTAAAACCTATCTGTGTATGTATGCACTCAAATATGTGGCAACAGTTGTACTCTACTACTGAATGAAACGATCTGCCAGTAGGAAGAACAGTTGATGGCCAAATGACCCATGCCATTATGATATTGATGTATGTATGTACATACATATTTCGTTTGCTTCCCTTGTGGTACGTAATATTGTTGTATTGCGCTGTTTATCTCCCAGCCCGCTTTGAAATTGAGTTATCGTTATGTTCTGTGAGGGTTGCGGCTAGCTTGAGTGGATTATTATATAGGAAACAGGAGTGGAATTTTGATGATTTTGCATAGGATCGGATGGTTGGAGAGTGAGTTGAGATTTTATGTTGTAGATGGCTTGTCAGTGCTCTCGAAGTATGGTGGTAATCAGAGTTGTGAAAAATGCATTAATTTTTTTAATGCATAGCATTTTAATGTAAATGAAAAAGATTAATGCATTAATTTTTGATATTTAATGTAAATGAAAATTTCTATGTATTAATTCCGAAGAAATAACGCTCATGATTAAAATGTTTAAATGAATGCTATTGCAATAATTTATTGCATTAAAATTATAACAAGCATTAAAAACCCATTAACTAATTTTATTTTGAAGTAAAAATTCTTTGCTGAGGGTAGAATTTTAAGGCCAAAAAAGATAGTGACGGATGTTAAGACTGGTTTTCACTATGTCAAGTTCAATGACATTTGTCGTTAAATAGGTAAAATCGCATTGTCAAATGGAACTAAAAAACGGTTTATTGATTGATTTAGTAGGTCCTCAGTCGTGTACATGCGCTGCTAAACTGGCTATCTGTCCGTTTTTGGCTTATACTTAATATATGTAATTAATATGCATCAACAATCAACATAAAAATCTACAAAAGCACTCTGCGTTGCATGCACATTGGCTTTCATTTTCATAAAACAAGTCCTTCCAAAAGAGGGTTATTTATATTTTACTAGAAAAAAAATTTAATGGTTTTTAATAATGCAAACGAGCAAAAGCATTAAAAATTTTAGTGCATTAAAATTTTTTCATTATCATTAGCTTGGATAATTTAATGAAACAACAATTTCATTATCATTACATTTTTCAGAATTAAAGCATTGAAATATTCATTTGCATTAAATTTCATAAATTAATGCATTAATTTTTTACATTAATATTATTGCTTTAAATACCATTAATGCATTAAAAAATTAATGCATTTTACACAACTCTGGTGGTAATAATATTAATTTGACAAGCGGTCTTGTCACTTGACCTTTTTCTGTGATAATGTCTACAACACGT
>NW_023459332.1:51627-53069 GCF_013731165.1 Rhagoletis pomonella | reverse complement strand
ATTTAAAGCAATAATAACAATGTAAAAAATTAATGCATTAATTTATGAAATTTAATGCAAATGAATATTTCAATGCATTAATTCTGAAAAATGTAATGCTAATGAAATTTTTGTTTCATTAAATTATCCTAGCTAATGATAATGAAAAAATTTTAATGCACTAAAATGTTTAATGCTTTTGCTCGTTTGCATTATTAAAAACCATTAAATTTTTTTTCTAGTAAAATATAAATAACCCTCTTTTGGAAGGACTTGTTTTATGAAAATGAAAGCCAATGTGCATGCAACGCAGAGTGCTTTTGTAGATTTTTATGTTGATTGTTGATGCATACCGATTACATATATTAAGTATGAGCCAAAAACGGGCAGATAGCCAGTTTAGCAGCGCATGTACACGACTGAGGACCTACTCTGATCTAAATCAATCAATAAACCGTTTTTTAGTTCCATTTGACAATGCGATTTTACCTATTTAACGACAAATGCCATTGAACTTGACATAGTGAAAACCAGCCTTAACATCCGTCACTATCTTTTTTGGCCTTAAAATTCTACCTTCAACGTCAGCAAAGAATTTTTACTTCAAAATAAAATTAGTTAATGGGTTTTTAATGCTTGTTATAATTTTAATGCAATAAATTATTGCAATAGCATTCATTTAAACATTTTAATGTTAATACAAAAACAATCATTAGCGTTATTTCTTCGGAATTAATACATTGAAATTTTCATTTACATTAAATATCAAAAATTAATGCATTAATCTTTTTCATTTACATTAAAATGCTATGCATTAAAAAAAATTAATGCATTTTTCACAACTCTGATTACCACCATACTGCGAGAGCACTGACAAGCCATCTACAACATAAAATCTCAACTCACTCTCCAACCATCCGATCCTATGCAAAATCATCAAAATTCCACTCCTGTTTCCTATATAATAATCCACTCCTCAAGCTAGCCGCAACCCTCACAGAACATAACGATAACTCAATTTCAAAGCGGGCTGGGAGATAAACAGCGCAATACAACAATATTACGTACCACAAGGGAAGCAAACGAAATATGTATGTACATACATACATCAATATCATAATGGCATGGGTCATTTGGCCATCAACTGTTCTTCCTACTGGCAGATCGTTTCATTCAGTTGTACTAGAGTACAACTGTTGCCACATATTTGAGTGCATACATACACAGATAGGTTTTAATCATGTAAAAATTATAATAGTAGAGGAGACCGTGGGAGATCGACCTTCGCCGATCTGATAACTCGATGAGACATATTTTTTATCAAATATAATTTATAAACAAATATGCATATGATAACTTGCCTATCGAAAAGTGTTCATAGCTATTTTTAATTTAATTAATTTTAATCAATATTCCTTCATCACCTTCACTCTTGTGATAACCGAATGAGTTTTATCTCAATT
>NW_023459332.1:48058-51527 GCF_013731165.1 Rhagoletis pomonella | reverse complement strand
ATGGCTCTTTTACATGAGGTGGTGAACACACCAATTAATTCGTCAATGTCGCTTTCAGTCCAGGTCCCGCCCTTCACGGGCGCAACCGGAAGCATTTCCTGCAGACTTATGCAGTATGAGTCCCAGTTGGTTCTCCTCAGATTCCTGTAAGGTTCGTGCTTAGGACGCGCTTCGTCCAAAGCAAATTGTATGTACCGATGATCGGAGAAGGAGTGGTCACTAAGGACTCTCCAGGCAGATATACGGGACATTATATCAGAAGAGGCCAGCGTGATATCTAAAACCTCTTCCCTACTTGCCGTTACAAAAGTGGGGTCGCTCCCCCTATTACATATACATAAACTTTCATTTAGAATAAAGTTAAAGAGTGACTCACCTCTAGTGTTGATGTCTGAGCTGCCCCAAATCGTATGGTGGGAATTCGCGTCAGACCCAATAACAACGCGGACGTCTAGCTTCTGCCACCGCATCCCTTATTAAGCGCGGAGGTGGCTCCACCCCGTCCTCGTGCGCCATATACGCAGAGATCAACCAGAGTTCTCCGGCTGCACCCTCCAGGCTCACCGTCACAATGTTACCATCGCTGAAGCAGAATAAAAGCATTAAGTTCCTTCCTGATGAGCATGCAGGATCGAGGTCTACCTGCGTCCCGCTGCACCACCAGTCTGTAGTCCCTCGTACCGATACCAGAAACCTTATTGCAGCTGCTCAGCCACGGCTCCTGG
The DNA here is from genome assembly GCF_013731165.1 of Rhagoletis pomonella. Lineage (NCBI taxonomy): Eukaryota > Metazoa > Arthropoda > Insecta > Diptera > Tephritidae > Rhagoletis > Rhagoletis pomonella. The sequence goes on along the minus strand of NW_023459332.1, from coordinate 50,802 downwards.
ATCAGGACTACATCAACTCCACCTTGCTCAAGGCGGATTAAGAGGTTGGCTGACGCCGCCTTAGAGTGCTGAAGATTGATCTGAAGAATATTCATCCTCCAAAATCCTCTCCAACACCCCTCCGCAGGCGCCATCCCCATCGGACGCAAGGAGCATTTCCTCCTCCGCCCTGTCGAACAGCGGGCCAACGGAGATGACCGATCCCGCAGTTGAAGGAGGGCCAGCCATGCTGTCACTGGCCGACATGTAGTATTCGACCTTCATATCTACGGGGACATCCTCCGCATTCGTATTCTCGCCCGCCAGCGCAACGAGAACAGGCTCGTCATCTACCCTGGAGTCGGTCTGGTAGACCTTCATAACTACCTTCTCGAAGCCATAGTAAATGAATCCCTGTTTTTCGGCGAGAGGCTTGAGAGATTCCGTGTTCAGCAACATCAGCGCTTGCCGGGAGTCACCGTCGGAACTCTCAAACCGGATTGCCTTCCAGTTGTGCGCTGGAAGGTCCAGGTTGCAGTAACGGAAGATGTCTTCCACCTCCCTCAGCGAGGAAGGTACCGAGGGAAGCCAGACCTGAGCACGCGGACGCGAGGGAAGGTCCCCCTTGTCCACAACCTCGAGTCTGGCTCCCTTCCACACCTCCCCGACCAACGCTACTGCCGCCCTGTAGAGCGAGGTCGACCGCTCGTCGGCGCACACCACCTTCTTAAACATACCCTGGTGCCAACCGGCACTCTCGCACCGCGGCGGTGGCCCCGGGTTTTCCTTGATCACCCTCATAAAAACTCCTGATAAGGCCGACGAAACCTTCCTCCAGTCTTCCCTGGCGATGGCCCCGTCCTCCAAAACGCCCAGAGTTATAGAGCCCGCATGTTTAGCGATCTCACTAAAGAGATTAGGCGTCCCTCTCGCTCTGGGCTTCTTGGAGAGGGGGGTTTCCCCCTCCTGCGATCTCTGCCGCTTGACAGAGTTAATACGGGATGCACTCGCATCCCCAGGAGCACCCTCACCACAGCCCTCCTGGCCGTCGCTTAGCACCCCCCTGGCCCACTCGAGCGATCGCGCGTGTTGCTCAGATAGCTGCGCAGCACCCTGCTCACCGTAGCGCGCCAGGATCTTGGTAGCCATGCGACGGTCATCGCGTCTTTCCTGGCCGGCCCAGCGCGCCGTGCGAATTCGCCCGCGCCCCTAACCCCGAGTCTAGGTGCGGTGGGTTCCCACCGGCACCACCAGAGACGAGTGCAGACGAAGGGGTCGGCTCCGACCCCTTACTGCACCCTGCAGCAGCAGCTGCCCCACCCTGCCCACGAGTCGATTCCGCCTCGTTTAAAGAGGAGCGGAAGAGAGGGATCGGTTTCGAATCCCCTCCACCGCTCGAAGTTTTGTCCGTAGACATAGGTTTTTGGTTTTGTTTTTGTTTTTGTTTGTTTGTGTTCATCTTGTTCGTACGACCACCTACCCGACGAAGCAGGGACAGTGGTCTAGGTCATAAAAGGGGAATTCAAATGGTCCACTACGGCAGCGCCCCATGCCGCAGCAAGGCCACCGTTACTCCCTGAGGCGGCCCGGTGTCAGGAAGGCGCCGTTAAAATACAGCCGGTCTGGTAAACCCCCTGGCTGCAAACCTTCCAATGGGCACGGTGTCGCTTAACACCCTGGATTAGGGGGTCGGCGGTTCTTGGTCACCGCTCACAAGCAGACCGAACCATAGGAAATGGAGTGCATTCGCACAGTACCCGGAGGTAGAGACACGATTACACTACCACCCGATGATAAGGTCTGGGCGTGATTCGACTAAGCCCCCGCACCAACGATAAGGTGCCTGCCTTAGCGGAGGAAAACAAAAAGCGGGAAAATGTGATTTTGTATTTCGAAACTGTATGGTGGAAAGTGTGTTCTAATATCTATTTGATACACAAAGAATGATCACGGCTGTACTTTTTGCTAATATATTACATACATATGTTCCATTTAGTTAAACAATATAAGAATATTGTAGTATGTACCACAAAAACGTATATTTTCTATAAAAAATCATAACTCGAAAAAAAAAATCTTCGCTATTAGAGATTTGGGTTGATTGTAGTTCAAAGTGTCTCTTTCCCGATAAAAAAGTCTGAGAGAAAAAAATACACTTTTTGAGAAATTAAATTTAAAAAAAAATTTGCACTTTTTGTTTATTGTCAAATAATAAATTTTAAATAATGAAAATCAATAATTATATCATTCTATCTTGAAGTGACAAGAATTACTGACATTTGAGTAAAAACATTGTTGGAATCTATTAAATTTTGACAAAGTTATGGGCATTTAAAAAAAATTCTCACTGTCAATTCGAATAATCGATTTTTGCCTGAAAAACAAAATCGCGTTTAATTCGCCCGAAAAAATTTTCCGAGCCAAAAGAAAAAATACGTGTCTCATTATTTGGACCAAGAAACAATGTATTTAAGTTTGGTCGAAATTAAAAATCATGCTCGTACCTGACCGGTTGTCTGGAAATGGAAAGCATCATTAACATTTCGTTCAATATTTCGTTTAAAATGTCAGATTTCCTGAAAATACATTAGAATTTACAAAAGGCATTTCACTACTAATTGCCTACTTTGGGTGCTTTTCTACTACCATTTCCTCCCCTTTCCCCATCCTTCGTAAATGCAACCTTTTGTAAGGGAGTGTCAAACCGCGGCTATCAATAATTATCTAACCTTGTATTATTGAATCATGGCTCACACTAACCTACA
>NW_023459332.1:41528-47958 GCF_013731165.1 Rhagoletis pomonella | reverse complement strand
CTAGGTTATCCTCTCTTATGACGACGAGGTCTCCAATTTCCATGTTGGCTTTAGGGTGCTTCCATTTTATGCGCTTCTGTAGCTCTACAAGATATTCGTTTTTCCACCTTCTGCAGAAGTGGTGATGCAACGCCTTTAATTTCTCCCATCGGTTAACTATCGATGCGCGACTTTCGTTGACATCTATTTCTGGCGGGGCTAAGAAATGACCCGGAGTTAGAGGCTCTAAGTCAGATGGCTGATTTGAAGCAGGGCTTAATGGTCGTGAGTTGAGACACGACTCAATTCGACATAAGAGCATGTTGAACTCTTCAAACGTATATTTTAACCAAGATGCAACCTTTTTAAAGTGATTTTTACAACTTTTCACACCTGCCACCCACGTGCGGAGCTGCAGCAGGTATGAAATGCCATGTAACGGCCTGATGTGCATATTTCGACAACGTGCTACTACGAGCATCAGCTATAAAGGCCTTTAATTCAGCTTTGAGCGCTCGTGACACCCCAGCAAAGCTCGTTCCGTTGTCGGAATAGACATTCTTTGGGCATCCTCGTCTGGCAACGAACCTGGCGAACGCTGCTAGAAAGGATGCTGTACTTAAGTCATTTGTGGCCTCTAAGTGGATGGCCTTTGTAGCAAAGCACACAAACAGACTGACGTAACCCTTTGAAATACGGCATCCGCGCCCACGGTATTTTTTATGTCAAACGGTCCCTGTATTAGTAAAATCCCGCGAATATGTTGTTCGTTCCTGCGGAAGAATACCCATGAGATGATGCTGTAAGCGCTTTTTATAGATCGTGCAGATCTTGCAGTTATGGATAATGGACCTTATCATCGTTTTGCCTCGTGGAATCCAATATTGTGTTCGGATCAGACGCAACATTAGTTGGTTTTCACCATGGAGTGAAACATCATGGACGAACTGGACTATCAGACGTGATAACCGACAATTGTACGGAAGGATAACAGGATGACGTTCGCTGTATGCCAGATCGAGGGATGCCCCAAGACGCCCACCTATCCTCAACACATCATCATTGCCGATAAATGGATTGAGGGTGAGTATGTCGGTTTACGCATCGATTGATTTTCCAGCTTTCGGTTTCGCGATTTCCGGTCCGTAGTGTTGCTTCTGAGAAATAGTTATTAGGCGTATGGTCGTTGCCTTAATTTCATCGCTGAAATGAAGCTTTTGTTTTCGGATAAGATCTTTGAAAGAACCTCAAAATGTATGATACTACTCTCAAAGCTCTTGGTAAGCTAGAAAATCGTTCAACAATATCACTAATATTGTCAGTTGTTGTAGTTGCATTAACTTGCACCCATTTCTCTTCCATGTTTGTGTTGTCATCCGTACCTTGGACTGACCACTCTCTGTCTTCTTGTAGCCAAGAAGGTCCCTGCCACCACAGAGCGTTGTTGAGCAATTCAATCGCTGATGCACCCCTACTTGCTAGATCTGCTGGATTCGTTGATGAATCTACATGTAACCAATTTGAATTTCATACTTTGTCTATAATTTTTGTTATTCGATGGGCAACAAATGTTGAACATGAACATGGGGGCTTGCGTATCCAAGCCAGTACAATCGTTGAGTCGGTCCACAGATACAATTTCAAGTGACCAAGATCGAGATTGCTCATCACCACTTCAATGATTTCTGCGAGTAAATAGTACGGCCCCGAAAAGCTCCAAACGAGGTAGAGAAATTGTTTTTACTGGAGCTACTCTGGTTTTTGATAGCAGTAACTTTACAAATACCTCGCCTTCTTTTTCTACTCTTAGGTAGACCGCAGAAGCATACGCCTTTTCAGATGCATCACAGAATCCGTGGATTTCCACCTTGTCTATGGGCGCAAAATGTCCCCACCGTGATATAGGTATTTTGTCGATTTCTTTGTAGCTTTGCGTGAAAATTTGCCAACGCTTCAGTGTAGTTGGCGACACTATTTCATCCCAGTTTGTGCTCTCCAACCATATATTTTGCATCAGTATCTTAGCGACAATAATAACTGGTGCTAGCCATCCGAGTAGATCAAATAGTTTAGCGATAGCAGACAGTATCGCTCTCTTTGTTAGATTCTCGTGATTTCCGATTGGTTTGACTATGAAATAGAAATTATCGGAATGAGCATTCCATCTTATGCCAAGCGCTTTTGCACTGCTCGTATCCTCAAAGTCTAGAAAGCCTTCATTTAAAAGATGTGATTTTTGTATGCCTTCTAGTATTTTGCTTCAATTTGAGGTCCATTTTCTTAAATGAAAACCGGTAGATTGTAAAACTGTAGATACTTCATCCCTAGCTCGTATCGCAGAGTCGATGGTGTGTCCTCCAGTAAGAACATCATCGACGTACATATATTTACGCAAAATATTCGAAGCGATTGGATAAGATTTTTCTGAATCATCAGCTAGTTGCAGCAATGTCCTTATCGCAAGATAAGGAGCACAGTTTATGCCAAACGTCACATAGTTCACACAGTTCATAAAGACTGACTGACTGACTGATTTACAAGAATTTGACGATACATCTTCTCAATGTCGCTATTGAAGACGTATTTGAAAAGTCTCCAGCGCAGTATTAATATAGTTAAATCGGACTGAAGCACTGGCCCTGGAAGGAGGATATCATTCAGACTGGTACCATTAGCTGTAGGAGGCGAGGCATTAAAGACTACCCGAACCTTCGTTGTTGTACTTTCTTCTTTTATCACGGCGTGACGAGGTAGGTAATAGTTGTCGACTGCGCCGGCTGATTGTACTTCATTTATTTTCGACATGTGGCCCATTGCTTCGTACTCCATCACGACCCGATTGTACTCTCTCTGTAGGTCTGGTTTTTTAGCAACACGTGTTTCGTTTGTATAAAATTGTGAACACGCTTTTCTTAACGATGGCCCTAATGTGACGTTGGTTGGGAACTCTGATTTAAATGGAAGTGACACGATATACTTCCCATTTTCGTTCCACAAAGTTGTGCGCATAAAGAGATCTTCGCACTGCTTTTCCTCTTCCGTTGTAATTTTGCCTCTTGGGATATCTTCCAGTTCCCAGAAGCTAGTTAGCTGCTTATCCAGGGAAACTTCATTGAAAAATTATACCCGATGGTTATTTGGGTTGACTTCATAAGCGTGACCAGTCAGTATCCACCCAAACACTGTTTCCTGGGCGAGAAGTGTATTAAGAATATTCTTCTTAATACCGTTTAAGATTATTTGCGGATAGATGTCTCCCCCAAGAACGAGATCAACTTGCTCGTTAATAAAGAATCTCTTGTCCGCAAGAACGAAATCTGGAAAAGCCTGTCGAGTAAGTGCGCTAATATGACATGTCGGCAAGTTTCCAATAAGTTGTGGTAAAACCAAAACCATAGCTTCTATTGAAATTAGAGGGTCAATAGGTGAGCGCAATTGAATTGAGCACGCTTTTTCCACCTGCGCAGAAACCGTATTATTGATGCCCGAAACTTGGGCATGCATCTCCTTGGTTCTGCGTCTGAGTCTTTCCGTGATTAAGGAACACTCAGAGCCAGTGCTCTAGCAGAAAAGTTTGTGCCATTAAAATCTATATTAACGCGAGCTGTACCCAATAGAATAGCTGATCTAGTATTCCCATGATGTGACTTCACATTACTAAAGGCTTTCTTGTTTTTTGTAGATTCTCGTCTCATTTGGGCCTGTCTGGAAGTGGACTGTATATTGTCCGAAGGACATGTCTAGGTATGTAGGAGCGTATGGTGTCGTGAATGGCAAGTGCTGCAGTTGAATGGGCACATTTCGACACCGTATGTCCAGAAGCCAGACAGTTGAAGCAACTATCATTGGTTTTGATAAAATTGATCCTATCGGTCACCGCAAGTTTACAAAATCTTGGGCATTTATGTAATTTGTGCTCGTTATTTTGGCAAATTTTGCACATATATTTGGCGACACTTGCTTCAAATGCGCCGAGCGGTTTTTGCGAGGGTTCGGAGGGATGCTTATGATTCTGAACTTTTTGCAGTTTAGGTGCTCTGATTCCTCGTAAGCCTGAAACCGCGTCTAGCGTTTGGAACCTATTTGAAAGGAATCGGTCCATATCTGCCAACTTGGAAATGTCAGTTTTCTCCTCCACCCATTGTTCCCACAGCGAAAGTGTTACCTCAGGTAGTTTAGTCGAACATAGGTACGTTATTATTGGGTCCCAATTCGAAATGTCGATATGGTGGCTTTCTAGAGCGGATATGCAATTGTTGATATCCCTCTGTAATCTTTTGATCGAAATTCCACATTCAGTTTCCACTGCCTTCAAGTTGAAGAAAATCTTCAATTGTGTTTTAACTAAGATTCTCTTGTTTTCAACCTATCATAGAGATGCTTCCATGCTGTGCTAAAACCTGCATTTGTTAAAGAACACTTCCTGGCAATCTATTGGGCCTCACCCTGCGTTTTCTGTCTGTGGTGATATAGCTTCTCTAATGGTGTAAGCCTCTTGTTCAAAATATAAATGGCCGTGAACATGTCACGAAAAGTTGGCCACGACAGGTAATCACCTTTGAATAAGTCTGTATCGCAGGGTGGGAGGTATATATTGTGTGAACGATTTGACATGTGCTCATTTTCTTTCTCTGCCTTTTCCAACTTTTCGCATAGATCTGTAATCTTAGACATAGACCGTTAAAAGGCTGTGCAGGAAATTTTATGTTTCTTCCGAATCGAACTCAGATCTTTAGCAGGAAGTGATTCGTTTGCTAGCAGCTCGTCAAAGAGTGCTTTAGCCTTATCCCACATGGCTTTCAAATCGTTTTGCTGAATTCTCAGCGAATGTATTGAATGCTGAATTGGGGGTGTACTTATAAAATCACTATCAAACTCTACTACGGAGTCTGCTAACCGATTGAACATTTCCATTGTGCTATGATCGAAGATGAGCCTACTCAAATATGCTCAGAATGTATTATTTGTATAACCACCACAGAATTTTCAAAAAAAAAAGAAAAATCCACAAAACCCAGATATTCACGATGACTCTTTAACTTATTTTATTGAAAGTGTTCAAACCGTATATTTATGTCTGAATATTTCAGAATACATATACCCACTGCAGCCGAAGTTATTTCCAAGCACCGAACTACTCCGAGCGACTGCTCTGCATTACACGTAACTTACTTTGTAAAGCGGTTCAGAAGTATGTCTGATACCCAATGTACATTCTAAATTCCTACTTACATAAAGCGGCCACGTCTTTGTTAAAGTAAGGGAGATTCGTCAGTGAAGTGGTAAGGAACACCGGGTGAAGTGTAAGTTGCTGGTAACGTATTGCCCTTCAACCGGAGGTCCTTACCACTTCCCTGCCGAATCTCCATTACTTTAACAAAGACGTGGCCGCCTTATGTAAGTCGAAATTAAGAATGTACATTTGGTCTCAGACATACCTCTGAGCCGCTTTACAAAGTGAGTTACGCATAATGCAGAGCAGTCGCTCGGAGTAGTTCGGCGCTTGGAAATAACTTCGTCTGCACGTTATTTTGCAACTGACAACGTAATGTGTCGTCGGAGGTGTTCATTTTGCGCTTTACTAGTAGATGACATTGGCCATGATGACAATTTTGGTACTAAAAACTGAAAGAAAACATGGCTTACCCCTTAAGGTGCTTACCTATTTTCCCAGTGGGTATGTATGTTTATAAATGTGTATTTATGTAAGTATGTATATTGCTCGCCAACCAAATTCTTACTTCGACAATTCAGTTTAATAGTAGTTGTGTTTTCGTATTCTCCAGCAAAAAATATCCAGTAACTTGCCAGTAACCAAATTTTGGAGAGTAAGCCAATATTTACTCCCAATGAGTGAAATATGCAAGAGAGTACGAAAACGCAAAACCAGCAAGAAGTTGCTAGTTTTATGAACAGCTGATTAATTTGTTATTTTCCGATGCAATTTTCTTAGTAGTAGTATTTTCCATCTTATTATAAATTTAAATAGGTTTATTTTGTCAATTGCAACTCTAAAGGCACCACAAACAATTATTTTGTTAATGTGAATAACATTAAGCATCATGCCATCAGCTGTTTTTCTTACTAGCAAGTAGTTGCTAGTAAAAATTTATCCAATAAAACTCCAGTAAAACTTGCAAACTCAGCTGTCATTTTTGATCTCTCAATATCCCGTCTTTTACTAGTTTCTTGCAAGTTTTTGCGTACGAAAATGACATCCAGTAAAAAACCAGTAAAATTAGTACTGGATTTACTGGATAGTTCATACGCGAACAGGGCTAATATTATCAATTGTATTTCGTTCTACTTGTTTGTTATAAATGTTATATGACTTTATATAAACTGCAAATAATTCTTTAATTATTTAAATAATGCGAACGCGAACGTGACTGTTCAATATGTTAATATGAAAAATTGCTTAAATATGAGCAAGGCCAAGTGCTGAGAAAAG
>NW_023459332.1:40406-41428 GCF_013731165.1 Rhagoletis pomonella | reverse complement strand
ATATGAAAAATTGCTTAAATATGAGCAAGGCCAAGTGCTGAGAAAAGCGTGGTTATGAAGAACCAAATGGCGTTGTGTATACTATTAGTGTCTTCCTTTGAGCTTCGGACTAAAACCTGTGGAACTGTCAAACTACAATTTTACGCTCTCAAATGAGAGTAAAAGGAGAACAGATGCAGAAGTGCATAGGAACGCAAAAAGCATTATTTCCTGTAAAAACGTCAATCGGTTTGTTTACATGTCATTTGTACAACACTGATTTGGCTGAAATATCACTAACTAATTATTAAAAGTGTACATATATGCAAATATTTCGTTGTTTACTTCCATTTTCTTACAAATATAAGGTTCTTTGCTTTCACCGCTTTCTGTTTTTGTTTGCACATGCAAATCAGCTGATCGTTTGACACTTTTCATGAACTTACAGGAAAAAAAACTCCGGACTAAATCCTGTAACTTCTGACTAGGAACAGCTGCTCAGTTACTCTCTCAAAAGTGTTCCCACTTACAGGTTTTATGTCAATAGGAACGACTTCGTGTAAGTTCTGACTAAATCCTGTAAACCGGACTGCTATTGGAACAGACTATATGTATATGTACGTATAATGATCAAATTATTGGCGCCATGAAATCTACAGTGCGGAACGATGTTTTTATAATTTGAAATTAAGTGCTACTACTCGTTGAAAAATTAAAGATCTTGCAAATTAGATTTGCGTAACAAGTTCTCGAAACTACTTCTTCCTCAAAACGGCCGTAGCGCGTACTTACATATACATATGTATATATGTATGTTAAACGTGTTTTGGGTTCAGTTGAAGCCTCTTAATTTCACAAAATCACTCGTGTTGCTATTTTATCACACAGTTGATTAAATATTATCCTTGCAGTATTACACAAAAAAAAGAATAGTGTAACGAAATTTTAAACCACGTACCTTTTCCTTTCCCCTGATGCACTTTATGTGTTAAAGTGTGTAGGTTAGTGTGAGCCATGATTCAATAATACAAGGTTAGATAATT
>NW_023459332.1:38853-40306 GCF_013731165.1 Rhagoletis pomonella | reverse complement strand
TTTATGCTCAGTTAATATTTTATGTTAATTTATTTAATTTATATATTCGCTTATTATTATATTAAAATGTTGTGTTTATTTATCCATTGAAGATGGTAGTTTATTTTATTTCGATTTACTTTATTGAAGTAGATTCAGTTTGTTTATTAATTGAATTCGATTTCGTCTTACTGAATTGTACTCTAGCTTAATTCCTATTTTCTATATGCCCATACGTATATGTCCATAAATGTATGGATACAGGTATGTGTACATTTATGTGTTCGTGTATGTGTTTATATACCCTGCAAAAAATTGTGCGACTAATCTCTAAAGAGAGTATTCCGAGATTACTCTCAATCGGGTACAATTGGGCATTAATTAGTCCCAACTAGTCTCATACAGGTACTAATGGAGGTCAATTGGTCTGGACTCATCCCTTATGGGTATAATTGGAGATCAATTAGCCCCCAACTCATCTCTAACGGGTACTATTCGCGATTTAATGATTTGTACGCACTTAGTCAATGAAATTTCATGTGCGGTGTTGGCACACAGAGAGAGTATTCGCCTAACAAAACTGAGCACCTCGGTTCGAATCTCAGCTGGCGTAAATTTTTAGTTTTATTTTTTAAAAGTGACTAGTCGCTTTCTATACCCTTTCGGGTATAAATGTGAACAATTAGTCTCTTCATAGGACATGCCCGAACAAAAGCAATCAGTTCATTCCATATAAAGAGATCAAAAGTGGTCATCCCGGATTAGTCCCATTTTTTGCAGGGTATATTATATGTATATGAGCATTTCAATGTTTAGAAGAAAAATTCGCTATTTATGCAGTACCGAATGGATTCTAAGTTATATTTAAGTTAATTTTAATTAGTTTTTCGTACTTATTTCTTTTGCTTAACTTCTGTATTTTATAAATTCCTCCTTTTTTCTCTTATATCTTGTTTTTTTTTTTAATTATGACTTACTTCTAATCTACTTCTAATTCTGTTCTTAGTAGAAATTCTTTTTTTCTTGTCTTTATAATTTTTCTTATCTATTGGTTACAGTTCTACATATTTCACATTGTGTATGGCTCGAAGGAATCACCCCTTGTTGCAGCAGGCCAGTGGTATGGGCCCTGCTGTTGCTGTCGTTACTGGTGGTCGGGTCGGGTTTGTTGTTGGATACTGCGGCAGCCGATGTTGTTGTTGGGGTTGGTATTGCTGTTGTTACAATAGCCGTTGCTCCTGGTTCGCTGCGCTGATATGGCGGTTGTGGTGACGCGCGTCGCGCTTCCGCTGATATGGCGGTTGTAGTGCCGCGCGTCGTGCTGCGCGCTGATATGGCGGTGGTGCTTCCGCTGATATGGCGGTTGTGGTGTCGCGCGTCGTGCTTCCGCTGGTAGGCGGTTGTAGTGCCGCGCGTCGTGCTGCGCGCTTATATGCGCAAATTGGTGCGGAATCTGCTGGAGAAACAAAAAAAA
>NW_023459332.1:23002-38843 GCF_013731165.1 Rhagoletis pomonella | reverse complement strand
TTTTTAAACAAATCAGCAAGGTCAGACTCCGTCAGATATTGCAAATTTTTCAAGGTTATTGCCTGCGCTGGAATTTCACTAAATTAACTAAAAACTACAACAATGACAATGTATTTGCAACTTACCTTTAAATTCAGCGATTTTATGTGAAAATCCCCACTCCAAAATCAATTTACAAAATTCCGTGTCTTCTGGATCAGGATTATCCATATCATCCGCCTCCACAGCACGCAAAATATTTAGCGAAAACAATTCACTATTGTTAAGATTCATCAACACTTAATTTTAATATATTAATTAATTTAATTTCACTTCACTGCACCTACGCAAATAACAACGTACATGAAAAGTTTGCAAATGAATATGAAAGAAGAAAAGAAGAAGCAAAGCATCAAAAGTGCCGTTATTCTTATCGCATAAACTCTCTTTTCGGTTAGATTAACAATCAAAATAGTAGAGCTACAATTTTATTCGGTTAGTTTTACTATTTCTGTGGTTAAAAATAGTAACTTTACCATTTTGCAGGTTGGCCATACCAATTTTTTGTGGTTAAATTTATGTGCTACAATTCTAACGATTAGTTTAACTATTTTTGTGGTTATTCTCATCATGAAGAGGGAAGAAAGAGAGAAGAGAATTACGTGAAGACTATCTTTTCAGTTAGATTAACAATCAAGATAGTAGAGTTACAATTTTATCCGGTTAGTTTTACTATTTTTGTGGTTAAGAATAGTAACTTTACCATTTTGCAGGTTGGCCATACCATTTTTTGTAGTTAAATTTATGTTCTACAATTCTAACGATTAGTTTAACTATTTTTGCGGTTAAAAATTTCCAAATTCGTATAACAATTTTTCGTCGATTATATTAACAACCTGAATTGTACTTGTTGTTTGTGTTTTCAATGTAAAATAGAAAAATGGTTTATTTACAATCTTTTTCGGTTAGATTAACCTATCTTTTTTCTTTCTGTGCATATACATAGTATACATAACACCATTTGGTTCTTCATAACCATACTTTTCTCAGCACTCAGCCTTGCTCATATTTAAGCAATTTTTCATATTAAAATATTGAACAGTTCACAAAGTCACGTTCGCGTTCGCATTATTTAAATAATTCAAGAATTATTTGCACTTTATATCAAGTCATAACATTTATAACAAACAAGTAGAACGAAATACAATTGATAATACTATTAAACTAAATTGTCGAAAAAAAGAATTTGGTTGGCGAGCAATATACATACTTACATAAATACACATTTACAAACATACATATATGTATTCTGAAATATTCAGACATAAATATACGGTTTGAACACTTTCAATAAAATATTCTAAAGAGTCATCGTGAATATCTGGTTTTTGTGGATTTTTCTTTTTTTTGAAAATTCTGTGGAGGTTATACAAATAATACATTCTGAGCATATTTGAGTAGGCTCATCTTCCATCATAGCACAATGGAAACATTCAATCGGTTAGCAGACTCCGTAGTAGAGTTGGATAGTGATTTTATAAGTACATCCCCAAGTCAGCATTCAATACATTCGCTGAGAATTCAGCAAAACGATTTGAAAGCCATGTGGGATAAGGCTAAAGCACTCTTTGACGAGCTGCTAGCAAACGAATCACTCCCTGCTAAAGATCTGAGTTCGATTCGGAAGAAACATAAAATTTCCTACACAGCCTTTTTACGGTCTATGTCTAGATTACTGATATATGCGAAAAGTTGGAAAAGGCAGAGAAAGAAAATGAGGACATGTCAATTCGTTCACACAATATACACCTCCCACCCTGCGATACAGACATATTCAAAGGTGATTACCTGTCGTGGCCAACTTTTCGTGACATGTTCACGGCCATTTATATTTTGAACAAGAGGCTTACACCAGTAGAGAAGCTATATCACCTTCGACAGAAAACGCAGAGTGAGGCCCAAGAGATTGTCAGGAAGTGTCCTTTAACTAATGAAGGTTTTAGCACAGCATGGAAGCATCTCTGTGATAGGTATGAAAACAAGAGAATCTTAGTTAACACACAATTGAAGATTTTCTTCAACTTGAAGGCAGTGGAAACTGAATGTGGAAATTCGATCAAAAGATTACAGAGGGATATCAACAATTGCATATCCGCTCTAGAAAGCCATCAGATCGACATTTCGAATTGGGACCCAATAATAACGTACCTGAGGTAACACTTTCGCTGTGGGAACAATCGGTGGAGGATAAAACTGACATTTCCAAGTGGGCAGATATGGACCGATTCCTTTCAAATAGGTTCCAAACGCTAGAATCGGTTTCAGGCTTACGAGGAATCAGAGCACCTAAACTGCAAAAAGTTCAGAATCATAAGCATCCATCCGAACCCTCGCAAAAAACGCTCGGCGTATTTCAAGCAAGTGTCGCCAAATATATGTGCAAAATGTGCCAAAATAACGAGCACAAATTACATAAATGCCTAAGATTTCGTAAACTTGCGGTAACCGATAGGATCAATTTTATCAAAACCAATGATAGTTGCTTCAACTGTCTGGCTTCTGGACATACGGTGTCGAAATGCACTAGCCCATTCAACTGCAGCACTTGCCATTCACGACACCATACGCTCCTACATACCCAGACAGAACAGCCAAAAGCAACAAACAGATCAGATACTAGGGATCCTTCGGACAATATACAGTCCACTTCCAGATAGGCCCAAATGAGACGAGAATCTACAAAAAACAAGAAAGCCGTTAGTAATGTGAAGTCACATCATGCGAATACTAAATCAGCTATTCTATTGGGTACAGCTCGCGTTAATATACATTTTAATGGCACAAACTTTTCTGCTAGAGCACTAATTGATTCTGGCTCTGAGTGTTCCTTCATCACGGAGAGACTCAGACGCAGAATCAACCTACCAACCAAGGAGATGCATGCCCAAGTTTCGGGCATCAATAATACGGTTTCTGCGCAGGTGAATAAAGCGTGCTCAATTCAGTTGCGGCCACCTATTGACCCTCTAATTTCAATAGAAGCTATGGTTTTGGTTTTACCTCACCTTACTGGAAACTTGCCGACATGTCTTATTAGCGCACTTACTCAACCAGCTTTTCCAGATCTCGTTCTTGCGGACAAGAGATTCTTTATTAACGAGCAAGTTGATCTCATTCTTGGGGGAGACATCTATCCGCAAATAAAATTAAACCGTATTAAAAATAATGTTCTTAATACACTTCTCGCCCAGGAAACAGTGTTTGCGTGGATACTGACTGGTCACGCTGATGCAGTCAACCCAAATAACCATCGGGTATAATTTTTCAATGAAGTTTCCCTGGATAAGCCACTAACTAGCTTCTGGGAACTGGAAGACACCCCAAGAGGCAAAATTACAACAGAAGAGGAAAAGCAGTGCGAAGATCTCTTTATGCGCACAACTTTGCGGAACGAAAATGGGAAGTATATCGTGTCACTTCCATTTAAATAAGAGTTCCCAACCAACGTCACATTAGGGCCATCGTTAAGAAAAGCGTGTTCACAATTCTATACAAACGAAACACGTCTTGCTAAAAAACCAGACCTACAGAGAGAGTACAATCGGGTCGTGATGGAGTACGAAGCAATGAGCCACATGTCGAAAATAAATGAAGTACAATCAGCGGACGCAGTCGACAACTATTACCTACCTCACCACGCCGTGATAAAAGAAGAAAGTACAACAACGAAGGTTCGGGTAGTCTTTAATGACTCGTCTCCAACAGCTAATGGTACCAGTCTGAATGATATCCTTCTTCCAGGGCCTGTGCTTCAGTCTGATTTAACTATATTAATCCTGCGCTGGAGACTTTTCAAATACGTCTTCAGTAGCGACATTGAGCAGATGTATCGTCAAATTCTTGTAAATGCCGACCATACAAAATACCAGCGAATAGTTTTCCGCGCTTGCCCGAGCGATCCAATCAGTCTTTATGAACTTAAGACTGTGACGTTTGGCATAAACTGTGCTCCTTATCTTGCGATAAGGACATTGCTGCAACTAGCTGATGATTCAGAAAAACCTTATCCAATCGCTTCGAATATTTTGCGTAAATATATGTACGTCGATGATGTTCTTGCTGGAGGACACACCATCGACTCTGCGATACGAGCTAGGGATGAAGTATCTACAGTTTTACAATCTGCCGGTTTTCCTTTAAGAAAATGGACCTCAAATTGTAGCAAAATACTAGAAGGTATACAAAAATCACATCTTTTAAATGAAGATTTTCTAGACTTTGAGGATACGAGCAGTGCAAAAGCGCTTGGCATAAGATGGAATGCTCATTCCGATAATTTCTATTTCGTAGTCAAACCAATCGGAAATCACGAGAATCTAACAAAGAGAGCGATACTGTCTGCTATCGCTAAACTCTTTGATCCACTCGGATGGCTAGCACCAGTCATTATTGTCGCTAAGATACTGATGCAAAATATATGGTTGGAGGGCACAAACTGGGATGAAACAGTGTCTCCAACTACACTGGAGCGTTGTCAAATTTTCACGCAAAGCTACAAAGAAATCGACAAAATACGTATATCACGGTGGGTACGTTTTTCGCCCATGGACAAGTTGGAAATCCACGGATTCTGTGATGCATCTGAAAAGGCGTATGCTGCTGCGGTCTACCTAAGAGTAGAAAAAGAAGGCGAGGTATTCGTAAATTTACTGTTATCAAAAACCAGAGTAGCTCCAGTAAAAACAATTTCTCTACCTCGTTTGGAGCTTTGCGGGGCCGTACTACTCGCAGAAATCATTGAAGCGGTCATGAGCAATCTCGATCTTGGTCACTTGAAATTGCATCTGTGGACCGACTTGTACTGGCTTGGATACGCAAGCCCCCATGTTCATGCTCAACATTTGTTGCCCATCGAATAACAAAAATTATAGACAAAGTAGGAAATTCAAATTGGTTACATGTAGATTCATCAACGAATCCAGCAGATTAGCAAGTAGGGGTGCATCAGCGATTGAATTTCTCAACAACGCTCTGGGGTGGCAGGGACCTTCTTGGCTACAAGAAGACAGAGAAGAATGGCCAGTCCAAGGTACGGATTACAACACAAACATGGAAGAGAAACGGGTGCACGTTCATGCAACTACAACAACTGACAATATTAGTGATATTCTTGAACGATTTTCTAGCTTACCAAGAGCTTTGAGAGTAGTATCATACATTTTGAGGTTCCTTCAAAGATCTAATCCGAAAAAAAAGCTTCATTTCAGCAGGAGTCTTGCTTAATTTCAGGCGATGAAATTAAGGCAACGACCATACGCCTATTAACTATTTCTCAGAAGCAACACTACGGACCGGAAATCGCGAAACTGAAGGCTGGAAAATCAATCGATGCGGATAGTGACATACTGACCCTCAATCCATTTATCGACAATGATGATGTGTTAAGGATAGGTGGGCGTCTTGGGGCATCCCTCGATCGGGCATACAGCGAACGTCATCCTGTTATCCTTCCGTACAATTGTCGGTTATCACGTCTGATAGTCCAGTTCGTCCATGATGTTTCACTCCATGGTGAAAACCAGCTAATGTTGCGTCTGATCCGAACATAATATTGGATTCCCCGAGTTAAACCGATGATAAGGTCCATTATCCATAGCTGCAAGATCTGCACGATCTATAAAAAGCGGTCACAGAATCAGCTCATGGGTATTCTTCCGCAGGAACGAACAACCTATTCGCGGGCTTTTACTAATACTGGGGTAGATTTCGCTGGACCGTTTGACATAAAAAACTACCGTGGGCGCGGATGCCGCATTTCAAAGGGTTACGTCTGTCTATTTGTGTGCTTTGCTACAAAGGCCATCCACTTAGAGGCCACAAATGACTTAAGTACAGCATCCTTTCTAGCAGCGTTCGCCACGTTCGTTGCCAGACGAGGATGCCCAAAGAATGTCTATTCCGACAACGGAACGAACTTTGTTGGAGCGTCACGAGCGCTCAAAGCAGAATTAAAGGACTTTATAGCTGATGCTCGTAGCAGAACGTTGTCGAAATATGCACATCAGGCAGTTACATGGCATTTCATACCTGCTGCAGCTCCGCACATGGGTGGCCTGTGGGAAGCAGGTGTAAAGAGTTTCAAAACTCACTTTAAAAAGATTGCATCTGGGTTAAAATATACGTTTGAAGAGTTCAACACGCTCTTATGTCGAATTGAGTCGTGTCTCAACTCACGACCATTAAGCCCTACTTCAAATCAGCCATCTGACTTAGAGCCTCTAACTCCGGGTCATTTCTTAATCGGAGGACATCTATTAGCCCCACCAGAAATAGATGTAAACGAAAGTCGCGCATCGATAGTTTATCGATGGGAGAAATTAAAGGCGTTGCATCACCACTTCTGCAGAAGGTGGAAAACCGAATATCTTGTAGAACTACAGAAGCCCATAAAATGGAAGCACCCTAAAGCCTCGTCGTCATAAGAGAGGATAACCTAGCGCCCAACGAATGGAGACTGGGAAGTGTGGTCAAGCTGCATCCAGGTCCCGATAACCGATTACGCGTTGTAGACATTATCACAGAAAAAGGTCAAGTGACAAGACCGCTTGTCAAATTAATATTATTACCACCATACTACGAGAACACTGACAAGCCATCTACAACATAAAATCTCAACTCACTCTCCAACCATCAGATCCTATGCAAAATCATCAAAATTCCACTCCTGTTTCCTATATAATATTCCACTCCTCAAGCCAGCCGCAACCCTCACCGAACATAACGATGAGTCAACTTCAAAGCGGGCTGGGAGATAAACAGCGCAATGCAACAATATTACGTACCACAAGGGAAGCAAACGAAATATGTACGTACATACATATATCAATATCACAATGGCTTGGGTCATTTGGCCATCAACTGTTCTTCTGACTGGCAAATAGTTTCATTCAGTTGTGCTAGATAGCACAACTGTTGCCACATATTTGAGTGCATACATACACAGATAGGTTTTAATCATGTAAAAATTATAAAGTAAAGTTTAGAATCCAGCTCTCAAAGAAATATTTTTCACTGTTTCTGTTGCTTGAGAAAATACTTTGGTTTGGTTTTTAACCAGGATTCTCTTCTGGATCAATTATGTGTGTGCATTTTTGGCGCCTTTGGTAAACTTTTCATTTGTGTATCTTACATTCCACCTAATAGTTCCGATAGTTTATATAATGATCACGTAGAAAATATTGTTAGCCTCTGTGATTGTAATGATAAATGTAATTTTTGTATTCTAGGGGATTTTAATCTATCAGACATTAGCTGGTCTGATCTACAACATAAAGGTATCTTGATTCCAACTAAAGTTAATAGAGCTCATGAAATCCATCTATTGGATAGTTTTTTTAGTTTGAATTTTACCCAGATTAATACTGTTTTTAATAGGCTGTTTAAAATACTGGATCTTGTTTTTGTGGATGAAAATTTAATTTGCGATCTTTGTGAATGTGATTCGCCAATCGGTAAGACCGATAAGCACCATAATCCGCTTAGCTTAACTCTGAATTTCTTTGAGGGTATTACAATGGAACCCAAGAAACCGGTGTCTCACGACTTTCGAAATGCAGATTTCCTTGCTTTGGGTTGTACCATCTCTGACATAAACTGGAGTAATCTCCTTTATTCAGAAGATGTTAGTGAGTGTTATGAAGTCTTTTTGCAGATAATATCAAATATATTTTCTAATAATCTTTCTATCCTTCCGCCCAGAATCCACAAATTACCTTGGTACACCCCGAATCTTAAAAATTTAAAAAACAAACGGAATAAATACCACAAATTGTATATTGCCAATAGAAATGACAATATTTTGAAAGATAAATATGTGTCTCTCATGAAACAGTTTAATGTCCTCGATAAATTTCTTTATAATCAATATGTTAGTAGGTTTGAATTTGAGCTAAAAGAAAATCCGAAAGCTTTTTGGAGCTTCATTCGCTCCAAAAAAGGTTGTTCAAACATACCAGCATGCATGAATTTTAATAGCAATACTGCTTTAGCTGATACAGTCGACCTTTTCGCGGATTTCTTCAAATCCAATTTCTGTGATGATATACCTGTTAGTACATTCCCTCCTATCTGTCCAGCTCAACGGCTAGACTTTGGAGCGCTCTCCATATCGGAGCTTGACATTATAAATGCAATTTCTTCCATAAAGTCGTCCCTTAAATGTGACAATGATGGTCTTTGTGCATATTTCTTGAAACAGTGCAGGTCTTCCATCTGTGTTCCTTTATGTAAAATCTTTAATCTCTCTCTTTCTACAGGTGTTTTTATCAGTCGGTGGAAGGTGGCATCCATCACTCCGATATTTAAATCGGGATGCCGAAATGATGTATCTAATTATAGGCCTATTTCCAAACTAACGGTCTCCTCTAAGCTGTTTGAAAAAGTGGTTAAGGATAAACTTTCTTTCGTTTGTAAAAGTATAGTGGAGCCCCAGCAACATGGTTTCGTTTGTGGTCGTTCCACAGTCACTAACTTAGCGGTATTTTCGGAATACTGTGTCTCAGCATTTAAAAGCGGTTGTCAGGTCGATACTATTTATACTGACTTTTCGAAAGCGTTTGATAAAGTTTCACATGCTATCTTGCTAAGTAAACTGCAGTGTATGGGCTTTCATTCTGTTTTCCTGTCATGGTTGAAATCTTACCTTACAGATAGAACTCTTTTTGTAGAAATTTAAAATTATAAATCCAAGTCCTTTGTTGCTTCGTCAGGTGTTCCTCAGGGTAGCATCCTAGGCCCTCTTTTATTTATTCTGTTTATTAATGATATTGGTACTTGCTTCAAACATTGCAGATATCTTCTTTACGCCGATGATCTCAAATTGTTTCGTAAAATAACTTGTCCGTCCGATGTCCTCTATCTGCAGCATGATTTGGATAATTTAGTCAGTTGGAGTATAATTAATAAGCTATCGCTCAATATAAAAAAATGCTTCCATATGTCAATTTCTAGATCCCCTTGTAAATTGGCTTCGTGTTACTCAATTTTAAATCAGAAGCTCATTTTGGTCAATGATTTTGTTGATCTGGGTGTAGTCTTTGATTCGGGTTTTACTTTTGTAAACCATGTATGCTATTTGCTTCCAAAGGCGTATAGTAACTTAGCTTTTTTACGTCGATATGCGAGGGACTTTAAGGACCCTTACACTAGGAAAATTCTCTTTAACTCGTTAGTACGTTCAAAATTAGAGTATGCGTCAGTCATTTGGAGTCCTATTTATAGCTGTCATTCTATGAGAATCGAACGGGTTCAAAGAAAGTTCCTTCGATTTGCTCTTCAACCACTTAATTTTTCGGACCCGCTTCCGCCCTATGCGGCCCGCTGTAAGCTAATAAATTTGCAGTCATTAGAAAAAAGAAGAATTATTCAGCTCCTTATGTTTCTCTTTGATTTGGTCTGTGGGAAGATCGATTGCCCTGAACTACTAGAGCTAATAAATTTCAATGTTCCTCACAGAACCTTACGATCTCAACCTCCCTTTTATCTTAGTGTAGTTAAGGCAAATTTCTATTCGTTAGCGCCTATATTTAGAGCGCTCTCGGAATTTAATAACATCTCTAAGAAGATCGATATCGAATTTTCATCATCAAGATCCTTATTTAAGTCCACGCTTGAATCGTTTTACTCTTAGGCTTAGTTCATGCACTGCTATGTTAACGCTATTATCGTATAATACTTATTTTTGTATTCTGTGTAATCTAGTCTGTAAGATTTTTAATCATAGAGTGAATAAAGATGAATTGAATTGAATTGAATTGATACATATGTGTGTATGTATTCAACCAGGCATCAGTGCATTGAAAAGGGTATTAAACTCACCGGTTTAACTGCTACATAATTTGCCGCTCCATACACCACATCCGCCTCTAAGAGTCCATGAATTGTCGTAAAGGCGACAAGGTGCTGATCCAGGGTTTTAGTAACATTGCTGAAGTCATTGAAACGGAGAGGTAACGCGGCATTTATGCAATCGACTGATGACGTCACCGAATTTGTAGGCATCACCCATTAGCTTTGTTTGCATTATGGGTCTATTTGCCAAATAAATCAGTCGATAGGCTGTATTAGCAGTTAGAACACTTGTACACAAAATGTATGCACTGAGTTGTCAATAATACCTTCTTTAGTACATCGTGCTTGTACATAAACCACCCACTTTTCACTTTACTGCATGTAAACAACCATATCCGTAATGAGCACTTTACACTTGTAATCAACTTGGAATGATTTTCCATCGTATGCAGTCACTTATCCGGCTCGAAGGACCAATGAACATCGACGCAACGTCGTGGCAAGAATATGTTGCACGTTCACACCGATGTTGTAAATGAAAGACAATGGAATCGAAAACGTGGTATTAGAATATAATTCAATCTTTATTAGGATTCTAATATATGTGTATAGAGATATGTATTTATATATGTATAGGTTACAGATTACCTTCGATGAATTGATGGAATGTGGTGGCTGGAACGTGTCCTCTTCTTTTGCATCAATTCATACCTTATCCCCAAAAATCTTTTTTTGTAAAAAAAATAATAACTTTCAAAATTAAAGGAAAATTTATTTTATTGTGAAATTGGCTGTTAGTTCCTTAAAAAATGAAAAATATGAGCTGCTTATTTACTGAGTGCAAAAGCACGAAACACATTTGCAAAGGTTTCCAGTTTCCTGCAGCGAATGGCTGAAAACTTGCAGATTGAACGAAGATATTTTGCCTAAGGTGCCGTATGTCTGCTCATTGCATTTTTCAAGGGCGAAGATTTCGCTTACGAAGAAGATCTCAAGATTAAGCCGAAGCGCTGTGCCGAAGTTCGAAATGTAAGCACGGCATTTGCTTATAATGGGTCGATTATGGATTGCAACGCAACCAGTTGCCATCTTCAATACCATTTCAGCCACTGGAAACCCAACTGAAGTTCGGTTGCCATCCGTAATCGACCCATAAGAAAGACTAATTTAATTTCTTGTTGTTGTTGTTGTAGCGGCTACAAATCTAAACCCCGCTCGGGTCGGCTTGGCTTTCACCGTTGTCGCCACGCTCACCTAAAAGGTGGCCCAGGAAGTGTGCAACTTCTACAGTGCCTGTTCACAGGGATAGTGGCGTTAGCTTGGTGGGCATGTGAAGAGGTGCCGAGAGTCATGTGGTGACTCTCCACATGCCGGGCATTGGTTGGGCACATCCTCATTAATTCTGCTCAGCAAAAAAATGAAGAAAATTACAACCAAGAATAATGTTTTGTCACCTGTTATGTAAATTTGGATATGTTGTTTTAAATAAAATGACTTAGCAAACAAATC
This sequence comes from Rhagoletis pomonella, assembly GCF_013731165.1. Lineage (NCBI taxonomy): Eukaryota > Metazoa > Arthropoda > Insecta > Diptera > Tephritidae > Rhagoletis > Rhagoletis pomonella. The sequence goes on along the minus strand of NW_023459332.1, from coordinate 27,506 downwards.
ATTATTAATTAACATTTAAAGCTTTTTGATAAATAAATGTATTAAAACTGGATTTTATTTTACTTTCTCATCTCTGCACATGCATCACTCTTCAAAGGAACTTTTAGGCGCTTGAAAAAAATTAATTTAAGTTTATTTATGGATCACATCAACTTCTTATTAAACAAAAAATCTCCCTTCAAAAAAAATTTCAATGTGGCAAATCTACGCTTCATATTTACATCGGGAGAAATGTCAAAAATCTGCTTTATAATCAAAAAATAGTAGTAATGAAACTACCCCCTTTTTTGTATCATGGTATGTACATATGTAGAAAAACGTAAGGAACACACAATAGATATATGTATATGCATCAGACTTTATTATTTTAAATTAAGCAAATTTACAACTTTTTCATGCCAAGTATGAATAAATTCTCCAAAGGGCCAAAAAATGGGCTATGGGCAATTTTAAATTTATGTGGCCAAAAAAAATGTGGTAGATAAATCTAGCCACCAAAGGGCTAAAACGGCAACACTGCCGATGACCCGTTTTAAAGATTAATTTGACAATGTGTGGAAACAAGCTTTCGATAGTATCGATACTATCCAATATTTTGCACAATCACTATCGAAACTATCGAATGTATACACTAGCATGAACCAATTAGAACAGATCTGACCGGTTGGGAAGCAGCCATTTGTAATAGCAATTGAGAAAAAGGAACACCTAAAGAATACTGACCTTTGAGATAGAAAAAAAAGTGGGCGTGGCCCGTTCCCTTTTCCGGATTCTAACGGCATATTTTATTTTTTTTTTGGTGCAAACTGACAGGGGCGGCGATAGGGGGGACTAAACGTGGAATTTTCAACATTTCCAAAGGCTTATATTTCGAAAACTATTGAACCGATTTTCTAAATATGGACACCGTTGGAAAGGTGATTGAAGGACCTTTCATTCGATATATATATCTATGTATATAATGTGTACACATTGCGAGAAAAGGTAAAAAACGAAATTATGGCAATTTTTTTTATAAAAATGTAGGTTAGGTTAGGTTAGGTTAACTCGGCTGCCCTAATCCCTCAGGAAAAGGGCACACTTAGGCCACCAAGGGCCCGTTGTGATGCCGTATAAGAGACTCCATATGTCCCTCCTCTTACCCTAGTAGTGGAACCACTTCGTTGCTCTGATGAAGCGCACAAAGTCATAGACACTGGCTGAATCCAGTTCGGCCAGACATTCAAAAGAATAATGGAGGAACGAGCATCGGCGAGCTCTAGCCAGAGCAGGACAGTGGCATAAGTAGTGCTCCACGCTTTCGATTTCCTCCTCATCGCGGCAGCTACGACAGTAGTCGTTTGACTGCAAACCCATTCTAGTGGCGTGGATTCCCATCAGGCAATGCCCGGTGAGAACTCCAATAACATGCCGCAACAGTGGTCGCTCCAAGTGGAGAAGAGGGTGAGATCTACGCTTGTCAAGCTTAGGCCAGATATGTCTTGCTATCCTGCAAGTAGGCTCCGCAGACCATCTTATATTAGCCTGTCCGACGAAGTTATTCTCAAGCCAGAGCTTGCAAGAAGATAGCGGAATGCCCGCATTACGGGCTGTACTGATTGCAGGCAACAAGGTTCCTTTCCTTGCTAGTTCATCTGCAGTACAGTTTCCTGGTATGTCTTTGTGGCCTGGCACCCACACAACATTAGTGACGTAACACCTTGCCAGTTCATTAAGAGTACGTCTACATTCCAAGACAACCTTCGACGTAGATTTGTCACTATTAAGTGCTTTAATAGCCGCTTGGCTGTCAGAAAAGATTGTTACCGCCTTCAGATTAATTAGAGAATCGATCAGCCAACTTGCAGCTTCATTTATTGCTGTTAGTTCAGCCTGAAAAACGCTGCATAGATCTGGCAGACGGAAGCTGAGGCTAAGTGAGAGTTCTTGCGAGTATGCCCCACTTCCTACCTTCAGATCCAACTTGGAGCCATCAGTGTAGATGGCTGTTGAGTCAGAATACGATATCAGGACCGAATCCTCCTCCAATTCTTCCCTTGAGGGGATCCTTGTCCGGAAATAATTCTTTAGTCCCGTAGACGGGACTGTGTAGTCCAGGCGCCTAAAGTCATCTGGAAGAATTTCCAAGATTCTAGAGTGCCCAAACCTCGTGTCACTCCATTTGATTAGCGCATTTAATCTAATAGCATTACAGCTTGCCTGTAGTTTACCATATAGGTCCACAGGTAGCAAGTGAAGCAAGGTCTCTAGGGCTTTAGTCGGCGTCGATGGTAACGCTCCCGTGATCATCATGCACGCCACCCTTTGGACCGCTGTTAATTTGTTTCTTATTGTAGATTTATCTACGGACGGCCACCAAACCGTTATGCCGTAGAATAGAATGGGACGCACAACCGCTGTGTACATCCAGTTCACAATATGAGGCTTCAATCCCCATTTTTTCCCAATCGCCGATTTACAGGCATACATAGCAGTTATAGCTTTCTTGCAGCGCTCTTCTATATTGCGCCGCCAAGTTAACTTTCTGTCAAGAATAACGCCCAGATATCTAACCTCCTCCGAGAAAGTCAGTACGATACCGTTCAAGGAAGGAGGTTGTAGCCGGACAGCATTCGTTTTCTTTGAAAACAGAACCACGGCCGTTTTAGCCGGATTGACACTAAGTCCTACTTCTTTGGACCAGGTATCCACGACGCGTAAGGCGCCTTGAACTAAGTCACATAGAATTTGGGGGTGCTTACCAATTGCCGTCAGGGCAAGATCATCCGCGTAAGCAATGACTTGGCAACCTGTGCCTTGCAACCGTGACAGCAGGGTATCCACAGTTAGATTCCAAAGAAGTGGGGAGAGAACACCGCCTTGTGGGGTTCCGCGACTCGCATATCTTGCATATCTTATAAAAATGTATGTTTTTCTTTAAAAAATACGTAATTAACTATATTAACAGATATGTTTATCAGAAAGAGCACAAAAATACCGTTTATTTTATATATGACTTGTAGCAAAAAATTCTTGTGGACATCATATTTGACTAAATATATATAAAAATATAGTTTTATATGAAAAAGGAAAAGCGCCGCAGGCGAAAATTTTGAATAAAAATTACAAAAATTGAATTAAAATTAAAAAAATACTAAAGAAATATATACAAACCATTTTTTTTTTAATCACCTTATTTGTTATAAGATTGACTAAATGGATAATTAATCAAGCTACGCTATCCACAGTATTTTTGCGTAAAATTCCTTTCTGCCTTCGGCCGCGCTTAGGGATTATAACCCTCACTACGTAGAATTCTTCTTTCTGTGTTGCCAAATGAAAGGAGCTGAACACCTTTTACAGAGAACATATAACATTAATACAGTTGTTTTATTGCACTGCTGGCAGTTGTACTTAAACCTAACTATATAAAATTATCCGCCAAATTAAAGGTATTTTTATGGTCTTTCCGGTAAACATATTTGTTAACATAGTTAATTACGTATTTTTTACGAAAACAAACATTTTTATAAAAAAAAATTGCCATAATTTCGTTTTTTTACTTTTTCTCAAAATATGTTTGCATTATATACATAGATATGAATGAAAGGTCCTTCAATTACCTTTCCAACTGTGCTCATATTTTGAAAATCGGTTTAATAGTTTTCAAAATAATAGCCTTTGAAAATGTTGGAAATTCCACGTTTAGCCCCCCTAGCGCCGCCAATTTGCACAAAAAAAAAAAGTTTACCATTAAACCACGTCCACGTTTTCTTTTTCTGTAGCTCAAGGGTCGGTATTCTTTAGGTATGCCACTATTTCGATTATCATGGCAGCAGAATCGCGTTTCTCATTCGAAAGAGCGTCGGCTACGCCGGCTGAGAACAGCTTCTTTATATTCTCCTGTCACAAATTGCAGAACAGAACAACGTGAGGCGATTGACTATGTCACGCATGCAGCCTTGTAACTGTTGCACTTAATGTGGTGAAAAATATTGATTTGAATAAAACTTTTTTTTTAGCTACTAGCAATTACCCAGCGTGCTTCGCTGCGCCTTAAATGTGTTTTTGTGTTGTAACTCTCCCCCTAAGCTCTTATGGTCTCATTTACAAAATATTTTTAAAGAACTTTATGAAGTTAGATTTAAAAAAAAAATGGATCTATGAAGCATTGTTTATTTTTTTTTGAGTTAATATATTTTGGAAGGTAATTAGAAAATATATAAAGGACCGACTTTCTCTTGGAAATTTAATTTATAATCTTATAACTGGAGTCTACTATCGCACCCTTTCTTCAAACGTGTATTAATTCAATATTCAAATAACGTATATTTATATAATTTGAAAAAATCTCCCTACTATACAAATATGTACAGCAATATTTCCAATGCAGGCAGTTTCACTTTGCCACCGGAGCAGCACATGACAGCTGTTTCTCCTCGAAACTTCGCTGCATTGCAATGCGTACAAATAATATCCATTGCTCCAATGGAACCATGCAGGCTGTAGTCGCAGTCAGGATCGT
>NW_023459332.1:3792-13002 GCF_013731165.1 Rhagoletis pomonella | reverse complement strand
TTTTGATTTGGAAAATTGGCTTTTTCTGGTAGCCTGATGCAACACTGCCTCAGTTGTCGCAAAAGTACACATACATACACGCATTTTTACTTGAAAATAAGTGTGTAGTGGTGAATATGTATACGTTGCCATCTCCGTACAGCTCACTTCACCTCGCCTAGTACACTCGCGTGCTCGCAGTTTGCCCGCGACGTCGACTGCGTGCACCTCTGCTGTGCACCCCTACTGTAAATGAATACTTTAAATAGATTAGAAAATTAAGAAATAATAGTAATTTATTGCAAAACTTGCCAGAATTAACGCAATCAGAATGGCAAATGTTATCGAATGAATGTAAAGGAGATGACAAAAACGAGTCAGTGATGCCAACGGATAATTAGTATGTAGAACTTTAGGTTTTACTACTAATATGACTAGAAACTGTAGAGTCAGCAACATTCTGCACTAGTAAAGGAGCCGAGTTTTTGTGTGGAAGCGAGAAGACTGTTTAGGTAATTGTGCACTTTAGCGTGCCCACCGAAAATTTACCCAAAATAGTCGATAGGGATATCAAACGATGCGTATTACTGTTAAGAATCCGAAGGCGGAAATTGATTTCGTTTAACCGTTCAAAAGTTATTGACAAAAACCCGTTTCGTCCAGGTCAACTTTGTTAATACTGAAATCACATTAATAAGCGCACGAAATGAATGCATATTGGCATTTACATGCTCACTATGGTTTAATTAAATTGAATTTGTAGCATAAAATTACGAAACTAACCAATTTATTGAAATATCAAAGCGAAAACTATCCCCGAAAACCCAGCGTCTCCTTTAAAAGGCATTCGCACGAGGCGATTTTGCGTTCAACTGACGCAGGGTTGCACGAAAAATAAGTTGAATGGCTAAATGTTGGCTGGCGACCAACTTTGTTGAAAGCTATTATTGAAAGGCCGTTCTAGCAAAAGTAGAATGCAAAGTTGTACAATTCAAACGCCTTTTTATGGCGAAGATTTTGATATCTTTATATTTTGATATTTTTACCATTAATTTTTTTTTCGTGCAACCCTGCGTGAGTTGAACGCAAAAGTTGCCTGAAAATCGCCGCGTGCGAAAGCCCTATTATTCTGCTAGTTGCAATCAAAACATGGAGGTGCTTGGTGTTGCCAATTTATTATTATCAGAACAGGCTTTAATTAGTCATGCCAGTTGCAATAAATGTGGAAGATTTAAAGTTTTTTACAATTAAAAAAATGAAATTAAATTTAGACTGCGTTTATATTTTCGGTATGTATATAAGAATGCGCCCATTTACAAGTATATTTCCTTATGCAATTCTGTTTGTAATTACTCGATTTTTATATAACATTTCTTGCGCATATGAATATTAAAAAGGGTGAGTATTTTGAGCAGGACTTCTTTCTGAGTAGGCGGCCTTTGGCCGCGCTTAATGACCATAACCCTTACTACGCAGAAATCTCCTTTCGGTGTTGCCGAAGTAGAGTGGCAGAATTTATTTTTGCGCAGGCGGACTTCGGCCGCGCTTTAGGATTATAACCCTTACTACGCAGAATTCTCTTTTCTGTGTTGCCAAAGAAGAGTGGTAGAACTTCTTTTTACGTAGGCGGCCTTCGGCCGCGCTTTGGGATCATAACCCTTACTACGCAGAATTCTCCTTTCTGTGTTGACAAAGAAGAGTGGCAGAACTTCTTTCTGCGTAGGCGGCCTTTGGCCGCGCTTAAGAACCATAATCCTTACTACGCAGAATTCTCCTTTCTGTGTTGCCAAAGAAGAGTGGCAGAACTTCTTTCTGCGTAGGCGGCCTTCGGCCACGCTTAAGGACCGTAATCCTTACTAGGTAGAATCCTTTCTTTGCTTAAGGTAGTATCTTGTACTTTCTAAATAATAGTGGAATTCGCGCTTCTGTGTATTCGCTGTATCCTGCGTAAATGTAAGGGGACGAGCGTGTCGTTGTTGTTGCATGTGTATTTTATGTACCGTTAGCAACAACAAATCACACGCTCATGCAGTTACAATTACACAACATACAACGAATACACATAAGAGCGAATTCCCCTAATATAATTTCCTACAGCATAAATCATACAATTTTCTTCAAAAAAGGTTATTTTCTCTGAAAAAGATAACAAAAGTTTTTTGGGTTTTTAGTACTTTTAACTTAAAATTATAAAAACAAATATGTAAAATGAGTACATCAAATGAAAGGCAAATTTAATTATCTTTATTTTGACGTCATTAGATGTTTAATTGGATATGTAAATCATAAGATATTGAAATTTTAAAATATCGAAAGAATTAACTTTAAATTGTTTTATATTTATTTTTACTTGCGCTAAATATTTTTGGTAAGGTTGAAATCAGTATGCAGAATTCTATCGAGCCACAATTTTCATTTTGCCATGGCTAAACGGTTGATATTCTAGACCTATGCCGCGTTCTTCTTATTTTGAAAGCAAACTTTTCTTACCAGATATCAACGCTGTCATAGTTACTAATTTTTAACTTCATAGCTATTTGTAAGAAAGAGACAGTACTCTCACTTGGTGGTTTAAATAACAGTTAATATTTACTGCTTGTTTAAATTACAGTTTAATATTATTAAAGTTTTTCTTTAAGTGCGTTAACAAGTGAAATTTTTCAGTATGCATTCGTGCGAAAATTGCTCCCTCAGGGTAACCTCTTTTGTAAGAGAACAGTGAAGAACTGAACCACTTTTTATTTAAACATGGTCAAGAACGATAGAATACAAGATTGCGCATTCCCGCAGAATGACATTTGTGGCAACGGGTAAACAAAGAATATGGCGAAGAACAATGAGTTGACAGTTGTGAATTTGCAGTGAGAAAACGTGTTTTCTTCTCGATTCACCAATTTCTCAAGCCATCTTTGAATATAGCAAATTAAGCACTACGTTAACAAAAAGTATACAACCACTCTTGAAATGTGTTCAAAAGAATAGGTCTTATTAGTTACGTTCGGTAACAAAATTAGCCAACACCAGCCAACAATCAAAATCAAGAGAGTAAGCGAAAATTCTCTCCCAAAGAGATGAAAAAGCAAAAAAGTAAACGAACAGGAAATTAGCCATTACTTGCAAAAACCGGAAGAAGAAGACACACCAGCTGACTTTGTTTATGTTTTATTTGTAACCAAACTGAAATTCAATTTGCCTCCATAGAAGACAAAAAGGAAAGTGAACGTTCAATGTTCGCCAGGAACATTTCTAGAAGTAAAAACTAGTTGGCGCTATCATAAAGTCACATAGCAGGCAGCCAGAAAGCATATAAATACCAAAACTCGGAAAATGCAATTTTGTTTGTTTACAAAAATTGCAACCATATGTTTTGTGATCATATGTTTTCGTGTTGGATAATTTTTGCTGACTAAATTTTTGCCAGTACAAAATGAACGCTTCTCTTGTATCAAAATGAACGCTTGTTCTCTCAATTTTTGTGTGTTGGATAATTTTTTGTCGTTATCGAACGCCATCCAATAAAAATTTGGAAAAACTATTACAAATTTTTGACTTGTCGAACGCACCTATTAATTAACTATTTAGAATTTTTGTGTTTGTATTTCAGGTGCCGAAAAAGTGATAATATCTTGTCGCAGCGCATGTTTTCCTGCAGGAAGTGGTCGATGCTTGCTTACCTCCGATTTTAATTTGTAATTTGTAGTATTTCAACGTTTTCAACTGAACATGTCGGGTTTAAAAGTGGTGCGTAAAGTGTTTCATACATATTACGCTGGTGTCTAAATTGTATGGCTTCTTCTGCCGGCAGAACTCTACCCACTTTCTGGCCAAGGTGTCGTCGCGGGGAAACAAAAAAAAACTGCATTTGGGGGCTTTACTCCTACGGCTGCTGCAATTCAACACACGACACGACATTTTTATAAAGTTTTTATTACAAATAAAATGTTTTTTACTTCAGAACGCACGAATTACTTCGATTTTTCACTTGAAAGTACACAATACGTTTGCAATACGTTTGCACTTGTTTCTAAACAAAAAGTTTGTTTACGTATTACCATAAATGTCAAAGTCGGCAAAACCAAAGTAGCGGTTTCGGGAATGCGCCACCTTCAGTTCATTTCACCATGAAACATGGTGTTATAAGTGAAACAAAAATTTGTCCTACTGTAAAAAAGTGCGTGTTATCCGAAAAAAAAGTTTACGTGCCGCAAATTAAATATTGTTTTTGTAAATGAAAAAAGCGCAAAACGAAATGTTCTTTTAAAGAGAGCATTTTTAAAGACAGTTTCTTTTCCGGAACCCATCTAAGCGTTGACAAGAATAATAAAGATCAATACAATTTACTCCGCTCACACATGCGGTTATACTAAAATTAAAAATATTATTCTTTACATGGCGATCCTGCCAGTGTGCTTCGCACTATAGAGCACCAAAAAATAATTTAAAAAATTAAAAAGAGGCTTCATTTTGAGCCTCTACTCAAAAAAAAAGAGAAATTTGCAAAAAATTATAAGAATCCAAAAAATGAAATTTCAATAAAAATTCAATTAAAATCCTGAAAAGTGTGCTTCAAATTAGAGCATTTAAAACCAAAAGTCCTGACGGGACAGCCAAAGCGTCCGTCAGTTGCGATGACAGGAAGGAAGCCCGGTCCCCAGCCATTGACCATTGAGGAGTACCGGAGGCGACAGAAAAACCAAAAACCAAAGAAGGAAGAAATAATAATCCCACCAGTAGCAAGAAGGAAGAGGCGTGGAGGCTACACGCAAAAATTAAAGAGGAAAAGAGCCATCCTCCAACGTGAGCTGAACACAGAACCAGCACCACCCTGGGGAAGATCGTGCCAAATTTGGGAACGCATAGATGAAATAACGTTCCTCATCAAACAATTCCTGGACGCCAGACCAGGACGGACAACACAATAAGAGAAAAAACCCATAGATTGTATTAATGAAGTGCTCCCTATTCGCACTTATAGGGCCAGTAAGCGATAATCGCTCGGGGCAACTAATTTTTAAGAAAAACAAATTGAAATTGTAAATTAATAATTAGCAAATGAATTGAAAAAAAAAAAATATTAAAAAAAAAGAAAAAAAAATTCTTTTAAAGAAAAAATCTTATCTTAAAATCAAAAAAAAAAAATTAAAAATAAATGTAATATAAAAATAAAATTTCACTTTAATGAAAATTTTTTCACTAACGAAAAAAAATATAAATTTGTAATTAAAATTGATTTAAGTTAAAATTTTTTTGAACTTAACAAAATTTTTTTAGAATGGGCAATACCGACTCAAAATTAGAAAAGCCCAACGCTAACGTAATAAATGAAATAGAAGTAACAGAAGAAAAAATTAATATAGAAACAATAGAAATATATATAGTCATAATTACGATTGTAAGCGTTATAAACTTAGCACTACATGTATACGCTATGCACAATAAAAAATTAAAAAAGAAATATCTAAGTATGGCAAACCAACTAGATAAGGTATAAATAAGAAAGAAAACTCCTCTTAATATTAATAAAAAAAAATTAAAAATAAATAAAAAAAATTTTGAAAGAATAAGAACCAGAAACTAGATTCACTTGATAATTTTATGTCCATGGATAAATGGGAAACAATAATAAAATCCATAGAAACTAATGCAGTAATAATAAAAAAATCTTATAAATGCATTACACAAAACCGTAGCATAGGGCAAGACACAATCAGAAAACATTTAGGCATTATAATAAGTTCAATAGTGGATGTTAGAAAGACAGTAGCAAGAAATAAAAACAGATTTACACAAACACATAAGAACCAAGCATTAAAAATATTTTGGGAACTCAGGGATTTATTAGTTAAAGCCCTTAACCGTCATAATATTCAGCAAGAAGTTCCACACACTATTGAAGAACCAATACAAATTGATATCAATATCCTTATAACACCTAATATACAACAACTTATGATAGAAGATATATTACTGAAGAGGAAGGACTGGAAGAAATCAACATGGCACAGACAAATATAGAATTTATAAATACTGCCACCAGGTTGATTCTTGAATTCGATGGAAAGCCAGAAAATCTAAGATCATTCTTAGATGCACTTTCTTTAGTAGACACACTAAAAGGCAACCACGAATCAGTAGCCGTTAGTTTAATAAAAACTAAACTAAAAGGCAATATCAGAAACCTCTTAGACAGTGAGACGACAATTCAGTCTATTATAGCAAAACTAACAGCATGTGTAAAAGGAGAAACCATTGAAGTAATATCGGCAAAAATTTTTAACATTAGACAAAGTGGTAAATCCGCTAATACTTACGCATACATCGCTGACGGCATACCCTGTAGTCAAGCCACCAAATACTCAACCCAAGTAGCAGTAAAAGCAATGACCAACAATTGCACCATATATAGAGTAAAACTCATCATGCAGGCAGGTCAATTCAACTCCATGAACGAAGCAATAGGAAAGTTTGTCGGAAGTTGCACCGAAGCAACTGGACAACACAACACTATCCTACACTTCGGAAGATCAAATAAACCCTACCATGGAAATAGAGGAAATGGTAGAGAAAGCTACAGAGGTGGTAACAGAGGAAACTACAGACAAAACAACAGAAGATACAATAACAATAATGGTAATAGAGATAACAACTCCAACTATCGTGGAAACCGTAACCGAAACAATTATAACCGACAAGAAAATGGTCGAACTAATAATGTTAGAATAGCTAACAATAACCAAGAACATTCGGAAAACTCTCACAGTCCCCTAAGATCAAGTCAATAGAAAGAAAAGTGTATAATCTTAATCTTAACTTGAGCATTTTTATAAAAGTCCAATTAAATGACACTAACAATATTATTAATAGACACAGGAGCAGATATTTCACTAATAAAAACTGCACACTTTAAACAAGATCAAATAAACACACAAATCATTACATCATTAAGTGGAATAGGACAAAGTAAAATAAAATCAATAGGAACTACACACTTCGATCTGAAGTACAAAAATTTCTTAGTTCGTTCACGTTGTGATAGAATCATCGGTATGGATTTTATCAGAAAATACAATTGTATTCTAGATTTCAACGAAGATTTTGATTACTTTGTACTAAGTCCACCTAACTTTCACCAACACATAGAAATACCAATAGCAAATACATGAAATGAATACCTAACCTTGCCAGCAAGATCAGAAGTAATACGTCAAATAAAAATTAAAAGTACAAGTCAAGATATACTTGTACCAAAACAGGAAATTCATCCAGGTGTATTTATAGCTAGCACTCTTGTAAGAGCAAATAAAGCACTCATTCGCATTCTAAATACAAATTTTCACACAGAAAAATTTGAGGAATCGAAAATCATAACCGAACAAATTAATGATTATGAAATTGTCACAAATAACCAAGTTAATAATAACAGTAGAAAAACAGAAATCTTAACCATATTAAATAAACAATTTCCAAGTCAATTTAAAAATACCTTAACAAACCTTTGTTCAAAATTCACTGATATTTTTGGTTTAGAAACTGAACCGATAACAACTAATAATTTCTATAGCCAAAAATTGCAAGTTAAAGGTAATACACCCGTATATATTAAGAACTATAGAGTACCGCATACTCACAAAGATGAGATTGACAATCAAGTGAAAAAATTGATAGACGATGGAATAGTCGAACCATCACACTCCGAGTACAACAGTCCAATCTTACTAGTACCAAAGAAGCCACTACCAGGCTCTAAAGAAAAAAGATGGAGACTAGTAATAGATTACAGACAACTGAATAAAAAACTCGTCGCAGACAAGTTTCCACTGCCAAGAATAGACGACATCCTAGATCAACTTGGCAGAACAAAATATTTCTCTTGCTTAGATTTAATGTCTGGATTCCACCAAATAGAACTGGAAGATAAATCTAGAAATCTTACGTCATTTTCAATGTACAATGGATCATATAGATTCACTAGACTTCCATATGGACTAAAAATAGCACCTAACTCATTCCAAAGAATGACGACATTTGCTTTCAGTGGTTTAAAACCAGATCAAGCTTTCTTATATATGGACGATTTAGTCGTATTAGGATGCTCTGAGAAGCACATGCTTTCAAATTTAACTAATGTCTTTGAATTATGTAGAAAACACAATCTCAAACTACACCCCGAAAAATGTTCATTTTTTAAAACGGAAGTAACATATCTAGGACATAAGTGTACTGATAAAGGGATACTACCAGACGATAGTAAATATTCAGTAATCAAGAATTATCCACAACCTACTGACGCAGATGGCGCACGAAGATTCGTAGCCTTTTGCAATTACTATCGAAGGTTTATCAAAAACTTTTCGCACCATTCTAGTCACATTACGAGACTAACAAAAAAAAAATGTACAGTTCGAATGGACTGAAGATTGTGAAAAAGCATTTAATTATTTGAAGAAAGCATTAATAAGCCCAACATTACTGCAATACCCTGACTTCGGGAAAGAGTTTTGTATAACTACAGACGCAAGCAAGTATGCTTGTGGGGCAGTTTTAACTCAAGTGCACGAAGGAAAACACCTACCAGTTGCATATGCATACAAATCCTTCACAAAAGGAGAAAGCAATAAATCCACCATTGAACAAGAATTAACAGCAATTCACTGGGCTATTACACACTTTAGGCCATACATATACGGTAAATAATTTCTTGACCGTACGGATCACAGACCACTAACATACTTATTTTCAATGAGAAATCCTAGTTCTAAATTGACTTGATCTAGAGGAATATGAATTCACAGTTGAATATCTTAGGGGCAAAGATAATTATATCGCGGATGCTTTATCGCGAATAACAATAGACAATCTAAAATAAATTACTGAGTCAGTAGCTAAAGTACTCAGAATAACAACACGTTCAATGACACATAAAAAAGACACAGCATGCACAGGTAGTAAATTAAATAAGCATCATCAAATATATAATAAGCCCAATATATACGTTCCTTTAAATAACACTGACGTCAGGAAATATTGTAAATTAAAGATTACCCCTGAAAGATGTTACATCAAAAGAGGTAAATCGATAATTGCGTATATATATATCAATGATTTATTTACTAATGAGAATTTTGACTTAGGTCAATTTTTCTCAAGGCTCGATGAAGTGGCCGGTAAATGCAAAATATATAGTCTACAATTGGCACCAAACGAGAAGATTTTCGAATTTATCTCGATTAT
>NW_023459332.1:0-3782 GCF_013731165.1 Rhagoletis pomonella | reverse complement strand
AAAAATTGCGTGAGTTAAAGTGGCACAATATTAAAAGAAGGGAGCTTGATTTGAAGGAAAAATTAATGCGGATACAAGAAAGAAGCCAGCAAAAATGAACTAATAGATAAATTTATTTTTAAGATTTTTTTTTTAATTTATTTTAATTTTTCCACTGAATTACTGATTTTTTATTTTTTTATTTAAAGATTATTGGATTTAAGACTATTAGATTTAAGAAAATAACTGAACTAAAGAAGTGAACTAACGTTTGTGATATCTGTATATATGTGTAAGCTATTAGATTTAAGATAAGAAATGAACTAACGCTTGTGATATATGTATAAACTATTAGATTTAAGAAAAGAACTGAACTAAAGAGATGAACTAACGCTTCTGATATCTGTATATATGTACAAACTATTAGATTTAAGAAAACAACTGTTTTTTTTTTTGTTTATTTAGTTTTAGATAAGGAACTGAATTTATTTCTAATTTTTTAAATATTTTTTATAATAAATAAATATGAAGTACAAAGTTACGGGATTGTTTTCATTAGTTAGGTAATGATCACAAAATTTGCATTCTTATGTGTGACGCTTCTCTGAAAAATTCTGATGGCGCTTCCGCTTCATTTACATCTTCATATTCATCATCTATAATGTCAGGTGTATTATCTTCAACGTTGTAGTGGATGCACATGTTATGCAATGTGCATACCACATTTATTATTACCACTTTTTGGGGCGAATAATGTAGTTGGCGAGCACTTAGCAGGCATCGAAATCTATTTTTCAAAACGCCGATGACTCTCCCGACTATGTTGCTCGCTTTACTGTGCGTTTTGTTGAAGATTCTTTCTCGTCTTCCTGCCACAGTAGAAAGGAATGGTGTAATTAACCACGGCTGTAATGGATATCCAGCATCGCCTGTTAAACAAAATATTTTTAGTTATATTTAACACATTTTGCTCTCATTTCACTTATAACATACCTAATGTCCAAGGTGTTTTGTTTCCTTGCCGATATATCTTTTCAAAATAGGTTTTTGCAACGCTTACATTCCACACATGTTAGTCATGGCTACTGCCCGGAAACCGAGCACCAACACACCTTATTTGCATCTTGTTATCGCAAATCTATTTAATAAATTTACGATAAATTGCACGTACAAAATCACTTTGCTCTTGTGGTTTTACTTACCACCATTGCATTTAGGCTGTAGTATCCCTTACGATTGTAGTACAAATACGGTTCGTCTGCAGGAGGAAGTATTTTAATGTGCGTGCCGTCCATACACATAATAACGCCAGGAAATTGCGTTCTCCTGCAAAACTACATTTTGGATCGTTTATGCTCCTCCTCCGTCATTGAAAATTGAATCCAGACTGGGCACAATCGGCGCTCCAAAATGTTAAAGTTTTTGACAATGTTTTTGAGAACGTGGATTGAGCCAACCCCACATCAAAATCTTTCCCAACACCATGTTGGTAGCTTCCTTCAGCGAAAAACCTCAAAAGTGCCATCAATCTACTTATAGGAGTCACCGATGTTGATTTTACGCTTCGCCCAAGCTCTTCCTCAATAAACGCTAAAACGCTTTTAAATGCGTCTCTGCTGAGGCGGAAATTTTTTACAAATCTTTAAAAATTTAAACGATTAATTTATGTGTGCATCAGAGAAATCAATTATAAAACTTACATTACATCATTTAAGCTAAATGGATCAGAACTGTGTCGTAGCAATCTCCTTTGTATATTAATGCAACAGTTGGCTGCAGCATGTTCTTCCTACTGAGAGAAAAGTGCACCGGCCACTGAATCCATTATATTTTACTTAATTAAGATATCGATTAATTAAAATATCAATGTTTTTATACGATACATCGATGTGCATCGATGCAATCCCTGCAAAAAATCGGAAGCTATCGATTTTACGCTCAAGTCAAAGAAAATTTTACTTCATTGTTAGCTGTGGTGCAAAATATAGAAGAAGTCGGTGAATTTTAAGAAACAATTATTATAAATATCAGTGTATTTAATTTGTATATAAAAAAAGAGCAAAAACCCTTTTTTCCTCTATGTGGATAGAGAAGAAAAAATTTGAGGCCAGTGCGTTTAGGCCGACTGTAGAGGCAGTGACTACAGTGCTGAAATACAATGCAACGCCAACGTCCAACTCTAGCAGAACCTAGGAATGGAGGCAGAAGGACCAAACGGCGATAAGGAATTTGTTTTTTAGCGAGGAAAATTCAGACCCCCATGAAAAATTAGAAGAATTGCCTGAGCTCAATAGCTCTGAAAGGGCGTGCGAAATTAGGTTAATACTCGAAAATATATTTTTAAAAATAAAAAAACAAAAACAAAATGAAATTGTATAATTTAATTTGGTTTCGTGTATTTTTAGATATTTCGCTGCCATCTTTTCACTTATTTATCAATGACATGTACGAGCGAGTGAACATACTTAAAGGCAAATGCGCCCATGTGTGTGCAAGAAAGGGATACACTATCACACGCCCGGAGAAGTGGTCACTTTTTTCCCCCAAGCCCATACAAAACTAACCGCTAAACTGACGAAAAGTTTTAGGGCCGGTTGTTCAATGTCTGGTTATCACTACCACTACACTATCGACGATTTCGACATCATGCATGTAACATGTTATCGATAAAGCAGTAGTTGTGCTTAACCGGAGCTTCTACCTCCGATTTGTGCTAATCAAACATTGAACAACCGGGCGTTAGTCAGTTTTCCCACTAATTTAACCGATAATCATAGGACAGGCTTCCTGCAGGGATATTTCGATGCATCAAATCTACAAAAACACGATGTGTTTTTCTGACTTGCATCCCTAATGCAGAGACGGATAGGTACGACACTGTCGTTTGCTAAGCGTTATGCACGCACTGTTCGTCTACATTTTGTGGGGAAAACTTGGTAAAAAAGTTAATATTTCCATTAAAATTACATAAAAATTAGTATTTCTGCGGAAGTTATCAAAAAGTGGATAATTGCAATAAAATTCGATAAACAGGAGAGTTCTAACTATCAAATATGATGAAATTCCAAAAAGTCTCTACAACTATGATTGGACGACCAATGTGTGGAAAGCTGAATACAAAACTTATTTACGTTTCCGAAATCAAATTTGGGGTTATATCCCTAAACGCGGCCAAATTCCGCCTACGCAGAAAGACGTTCCGCACTTCTTTTTCGCAAACACAGAAACGAGAACTCCGCATAGTAAGGTTAATTATCCCTAAGCGCGGCCGAAGGCCGCCTACGCAGAAAGAGGTTCTACAACTCTTCTCCGGCAACAAAGAAAGAAGAACTCTGCGTAGTAAGGGTTATCATCCCTAAGCGCGACCGACTAGTGAAGACACTGATTGGAATGAGTGGAACGTGAGTTTTCAAGTAGTTTTCAGCGAAATCTGGTTTTCGTTTGACTGGTTTTACATGGACGAACACACAAGTTTACGGTCGAAAACCACTTTTAGCAACGAAAACATGCTTTCGATGTCGGTTAGAACATGGTATAAGGTCGCCTACGAAGAATGAAATTCTCCACCACTCCCCCATTCTTCTCGAGAATTCGAGAGGAGGCGCGTCGCGATATACTCCCTTATCATTATAGCCTCGCCATCAAGAGTAGCTTCGTTTATTATTCCTTCAACAACAGGTTCATTATCCTCGTCTATAGGGCCAGCCTCAACTAACTCCTGCACTGTATAATGTTTACAGATATTATGTAAGGCACAGCAAACATTTGTAGTTTGCACCACCTTTTCAGGTTGATATTGTAGA
>NW_023459331.1:58015-63551 GCF_013731165.1 Rhagoletis pomonella | reverse complement strand
TTAAGCATTTATTAACATTCATTTCAACTCGTAGAAGTTCAAAAATAACTAAAATGCCTTTTTTTGACACTTTTAATCCCAAATATCTTGAAAACCAGAGCCAATTTAACAATTCTAAAGAAAAATTCTTAGACTACGCAAAAAATTCTTAAATTTCAATGAATAGATAATTATATTTCACTTGTTATCAACCGCGGCAGCCATATCGATCGCTTGCTGGAAGAACTTCATAACTAAAAAACGACTTTGAAATTTTTCAACAAGTATAGTTTTAAAATTTAATCCAGAGAATATAGTTTCCATCAAACCTTACTTTGATCAATGAGGGATCGTTTTACTTTCATTTTTATGACGGCTATTCTGCATACATAGCCCAAAAAAAAAAGTTCTTCCAGCAAAGGAAAGGACCTGTGGACCTTTGTAATTACTTTAGTGTATGTGTAGTTTATGTAATTTTTCACAATCATGGCTTTTTAGAGATGATTTAACAGATATAAGAAAGGTTAACAGATAAAGTTTTTTACGAAAACACATTCTGAGTTTTTTACACCACGATTTTAAAACGAAAATTATGTTTTGTATTGGCATGAGAAAGCAAATTATGTTAAAATAAAGTTGGAAAAGTTGAGAACTGGATCGACATAGAATCGATGTGGGGGGATTATGTTGAAGTAATACATTTTTATTAATATTCTTTATACTTACTTACAATCCTCTGAAGTCCTACAGCTAAAGCATGCACACAAATAAAAACCAAAAACTAAAATATGACAGAAGCAAACTTCACTCTAATTCTACCATCAAAAGACACTGAACAGCTCAGAAAACTACATACATAAGTAAAGTCACATTATTTTACGCAAAACAGCGCAAGATTTCAGCTACGCCTGAAACTAACAAAAACAAGCAACAAGAATAATAACAACCATACTCAAATATCATTGAGTCGAAAAGAGATATGTAATGTAGTACATACATATGTACATACATATATGTGGCTTGATGACTACACTATAATTCATCATAAGAAAATTTCCACTCTGCATTTGTTTTCTCTCTTTCTTTCTTAAAAAAATGAATCTTACCAAAATATGCTTTTTGAGCAAATAAAAAATAAATATGATGCCAAGAAACAAACACACACA
The DNA here is from genome assembly GCF_013731165.1 of Rhagoletis pomonella. NCBI lineage: Eukaryota > Metazoa > Arthropoda > Insecta > Diptera > Tephritidae > Rhagoletis > Rhagoletis pomonella. Next base: position 62,406 of record NW_023459331.1, on the reverse strand, counting down.
CACACCCAATTTTTGTAGTTGTTGTTTTTTTTCACTATTTACCTGGCAAATTGTTAACATATCCGCCATCCAGCAGGAGATGCCCGTCTTTTGGATCGCACAATGGCGGCATATAGCCGCTGAGCGACATAGATGAACGTATATAACGCCAAAGAGATCCTGTTTAATTTAAGTGTAACGGTATAATGTGTGTGCGTAAATTTTTTTAGATGAATTCGAGTTTATTGGAGCGAACGTATGGATGCTTAGTGGGGATTGGGATAATATATGTATGTGTGCAGGCGATGCTAAAATAATATATTTTTTTCTTAAATTTTACGCCAAAATTAATTCATACAGCCATTAAGGGACATCACATCAAGACATTAATTGAATTTGTTTTAAACAATAAAAAGTGATTATGTATTTTATTATGTGGTTTGTTTTTAATGTCAACCAAATATTATAAGTCGCTTTTAAATTAAATATTTTCGAAATATGTATGTATGTATGTATATGTGATGAAGGTAACAGCTTCTTTTTACCGAAAAATCGTGTTACAAAAATTCCAAATATCCACGTAAATAATTAGTTCCTTATATTTGGTTATCATAAAATGCTACAGCTATTCAGTATTATCGACAAATAAATTTACCAGTTACAGACTCGGTAGATACAATTTAGTGTAGTTGAGTTTTTTTTTTTACTAAGGCTTGACCAATTTTCACTAATTTACGCACATACATACACATACGTATATGTATGTATTAGGGAGGAACCCATTTAGTTTGTTCTTCGTACAAAATAAAGACATTCACGAACATTTCAACTAAAAAAATAAGAGGTCCCAACCAGGGTTTGATTTTTTGTTTTTAAATCACAAAAATTCGACAAAAGTTTGACTTGAAAGCTGATAAATTTGGCATATTATTCAAATATGTTCATATACATTCCTAAAATCGCTGAGTAAAAAAAAAAAATTAATTCTTTAAAATCCTGGTAGCGACCCCTTAAAAATTTGTTCAAAATGTTGTGTTTTATATGTAGAACCAAAATAAATGGATGCCACATGACGTTGATATTTTAATGACCGCCCTATTATGAATACATATATGTACGTATCGCTCATTTCATTTCAATAGTGACATAATCCAAAAAAATATAAATTTTTAGTTGAGTATGCAGAGAGTACCGCTACATCTTCTTCTATGTTGTGTAAAAATTTCATAGCTGTATCGATTACTAGTGCCTCACTAGAAAAAAATATGTATTCATTTTTACTATGGGAGTAATAACTGTATATCGACTGCTGAGTGGAAGATCGGTTCAAAAACGCCCTATCTCACTTCAAAATGAAAATGTACTGACATAGGGCGTTTTTGAATCGGCAGCTGAGATAGGGCGTTTTTCGAAACGAATTCTGAAATAGGGCGTTCTTTAACCAAATTTTGAAAAGTTGTTTGAGATAGAGTGTTTTCGACCTGGCTGCCGAAATAGGTCGAATCTTCCACTCAGCAGTCGATATGTGAATTGAAAACTTTAGAGCCGTTTTTCCCGATTTTGTTTTTTTTTTTTTTTAAGTAAATAAGCGACGTGTAATTATGTTACTTCTTACGACATATGGTTCAACCAGCCACCAACGTATCAACATATCAAATTGCTGCTGATAGAGAGAGGCAGAAGCAACGGCAACGTCACCGTCAAGCGGTAGTAAGTTTTCGTTAACACGAAAATCCCATAAGGTAGGTTGTATCAGCCGATATGGTCTACGATTTTACGTCGGTGGCTGGTTGAGCTCATAGCCTGTTCTTCAAAGCCATAATGTAATAATAAAAGGTGTCGTCAATAACTTAACCTTACTTTTTCGGGACGCCTATGCCGGCAACGCATTATAAGGTAGTAGAAAATGTACTAATTATTTCCTAATTTTACCCATTTGTGCATATTACTTCAAAACAACTACATATATAGTTACGGAGTTTCAAGTATGAATATGTGTTTTTGTTAAGCTCCACACTAATAGGACTAAAAAAAAAAAGGAATCGCAAAATGAGGCAATTTCCTAGAAGGCTTGTAATGATTTTTTTAAATAGATTAAAACACATAAATACTACAAATATCATTGAATTCTTTATTTTAGCAAGTAATCACTTTAGTGCATCAACTGTTCATTTAACTTAATACTATGATAATGTAGCAAAAGTTATTTAATATTAAAAATGCCTTTCCATACGATTTTTGTTTAAGTCTTTGGTAACCACGATATCTTTTATTTACTAACATTTTGTTGACAAAAATTTGACAAATCCAGCAATTTTAATTATTAATGATGTTATAAAAGCACTAATTTCTAAAAAAAAAATCGCGATGAAACGAGTTACTAAAATGTAGTATTTTAGATACTATTTTCCTAAATAATAGTAGTATATAAAGGAGAATAGGCAACACTGCAAATAAGCGTCTCGAACTTGTCAAAATTACAACAAACACGTCGCTACTGACGATACCTTTTATTATTACACCATGCCTCATAGCAGTGTTGGGCGTTAATCAATTAATTTTTCAATTATCTTGTTAATTGTTTAAAAAAGTTATTAACAATTAATTGTTAAATGCTACCGTACAATTTAATACGATTTTTTCTATTAAATGAATCAAAAGCAGCATTTTTTAAAAACATCCTCAATTTAGAAAATATTCTTAAACATTTTTTAAAATTATTATTTTTTTTTAATTTAATATGAAAACTGAGTATGTTTACAAGTCATGCAAAACTATGTATGTACATGTATCGATAAATATTAATCTACTTTACTAGGATTTTGCATACAAAATGGCGGCATTTTATATTTATTTTTTTTTACTATTTCTCGAAGGAAAGCTTTCCTTTTCACTGTACGTGAAGTTCCAACGGCTTATCAATGCGTTATGCTAATATAACAAGATATAGGCATACAACAGAACTATGACGTATAAAATATCGGAATGTAAAAATCTCAGAATATGTCAAACATGAAAATCTTATATAAAGTGAGTTCTGCCAATTTTTCACGATTGAAACATAAGTAGTCGCACTTAGGTCTTCTGGTTTAAATAAGATGGTGGGATAAAATTTTACATCAAATATATATTTTTTTTAACGCAAAAAAGACTTTGCAATAAAAACTTTAAAGAAAAATAATAACCGCATACAAACACAAAAATTAAAATTAAGAAAAAAAATTATAAAGAAATGGGAAACGCCAGCGCTCACATCCTACTTGTGTTTGCGAAAGCCACTAGAAACTTTCATAAATATTTATATTCTATTTGTGTTTAGCATGAAATGATGGTTAAAGAGGGGAAGCGCGCGTATGTAGAAGCAAAATCAACTTACCATTTGTGTGTATGCGATGGCAGCTTGCGGTAATATCAGTCGTTAGTGTAAAATACGGAATCCATAAATCCTCAATGGCCACATCACCGAAGGTATCACGAATGGTTTTGTTGAATTCACGTCCAGAGAACATCGATGTAATTGGATAAGTGAGATCGAGCAATTGCAGGAACCATTTTGTCATTTTCTGCAAAAAAAAAAATGCAATGCAAAGCAAAAGTAAGTTAATTAGTTTAATTATAATTGTTTTTAATTGTTGCAGCAACTACACACCTTTGACCATTCCCGAGCCTTCTGTGTAACGGCTGTTACATTACGGTCCGAACACCAGAGTGCACCCATTAGCGCGCCAATGCTAACACCTCCCACCATATCTACCGGTATACCAGCTTCTTGTATAGCCTTTAACATACCGATATGTGCAGCACCGCGTGCACCGCCGCCACCTAAAACTAACCCGATTGAGTTACCAGTCAGCCAACGTGCCAGGCGCGAACAATCCGAATGCATATTTGGCTCGGACATTAATACACGGCTGTACAGATCGTTCTGTGAGATATAAAAAAAAATTTGATTGTACATTTTTTTGTATGTAAATAAATCTGTTGATGCTAGCAGTTTCACTTACAATGCGATATTGACTTTTGCGCGTGAACATGCGCTTAGGGCACTGCAAATGGTGATGTTTGGTGACCCAGGGCCTGACATTCAGCCATTGCAGTGTATTTTTCGGTTTCGCATTAATCGACTCGTGATAAAGCAGTACGAGCTCCTTTTGTGTGCGCATTGCCAAACGATCGATTTCTCGTTCAAATTTACCAACGATTGGCGCATGATCACCAAGTCCCACGATAAGTACGACGTCCGCTTGGCGCATGCAACGTTGTGTCCAAGCGCTGAGAGAAGAGTCACACTGATATAGAGTGATGGTATTGCGATCTTCCTGCTGCGCTAGCCAAGAGGTCATACGATATTCGTTGCTGGGTTCGAATATGTGCATGCCGAGCTGTTTGCGAACCACTTCGGATGTTAGACG